>NC_091562.1:42253515-42261015 GCF_042767895.1 Penaeus vannamei
AAGAAGAAAGGAAAAAAGGGCAAGTAAGTATAAGATAATTAAGAAAAGGAAGAAAGGAGACGAAGAAGAAGAAGAAGAAGAAGGAGGAAAGAAAAGAAAACAGAGCACCCACTCGATTAGCCTCTCCCCCCCCCCCCCGAGAAAAGACTAAATAAACAAAAGAAAAGAAATAAAAAAAATAAAAGTCGTTTTATCGAGGTAATTTAAACACTACAGACATTTGAAAGGATAAAAGAAAAGAAAAACAGACGAACTGAGCCTAAAAGTTGAACCTTCTCAAAAAAAAAAAAAAAAAGTTATTTGTCGAGGCAATTTACACACTACAGACATTTAAAAGGATAAGAAAAGAAAAGAAAAAAACCCAGACGAACTGAGCCTAAAAGTTGAACCTTCTCCGGTGGAAAAAAAAACATCTCTCTTATCACAATGAACCTTCATTACGCAACACGTTTATATAAGCCTTAAGTGCACAGCAAAGAAACATTTACCTTTGCAAAGATCACCTGATTAAGGTAATAAATCCGGCCATTTATAAATATAAAGATAAATGTCAGACGAGGCAACATCCCTGAGCTAAGATAATTCACACGAATTAATAGCATTTAACTTCATTTCATTCCTTCCTTTGTTCTCATCTCATGAACATCGATGCAATCTGCCCATGCACCTACTTTTTCTTATTTATATTGTCTGTAAAAACTGTATTCATTTATTCATATTGTCTGTAAAAACTGTATTCATTAATCTATATTGTCTGTAAAAACTGTATTCATTTATTCATATTGTCTGTAGAAAAAGAACTGGAAATATTTTTGTTCATATCGTCTGTACAAAAATGTAAACATTCATCTAAGCTCTCTGTAAAAATGTTTTTTTTTTTTCAATCAGTCAAATACTTTAGGGAAAAAAATGAAAAAAAAAAAAAATATATTATTCATGATTGGAATGGATTAAAAAATAAATCTCGTTATTTATGGGCATTGAAGTGTATAAATGGGATATGTACGTGTGCTTGTGTGTTCGTGTGTGTGTGCGTGTGCGTGTCTGCGTGTCTTTTTGCGCATATTCACATACATGCAAACATACATGCATTCACTCGAAATAACCCACACCAACCGCTTTACCACAAAATTCTAAATAACATTCTTCCTCTCTCTCTCTCTCTTTCTCTCTCTCTCTCTCTCCTCCTCCCTCCCTCCTCTCTCTCTCTCTCTCTCTCTCTCTCCCTCTTCACTCTCTCTCGCTCCCTCTCCCTCTCCCTCTCCCTCCCTCCCTCCCTCCAGCCCTCCTCGCTCCTCCCTCTCTCCCTCCCTCCCTCCTTCACTCTCTCCCTCCCTCCCTCCCTCTTCCCTCTCTCCTCTCCCTCCCTCTCCCTTCCTCCCTCTCCCCCTCCTCTCCCTCCCTCTCCCTCTCCCTCTCCTTATTACCTTCTCTACCCCCACGCCCATGATATTCAAACGACCTGTCATGATCTACTTGCCTCCCCATCACCTCTACATCATTACAATATCATTACCCACTCGGCACCTCCCTCAGTAGCCCCGCCCACCTCTCACGCACCTGTCTGCTCTTCATCTCGGCGGTGGGCGTGGGCGGGCGTCGATGCTGTGTGTCTTGGCCAACGGGGTCGCTCGCTGGCTGGCTGTCCCGTCTGACTCATGGGCGTGTATATGCGTAGCTGTAACCAACGGTGTGGGTGTGTGTTTTCTCTCTTTCTGTGTCTGTTTTTGTCTGTCTGTTTATCTTTCTCTTTCTCTCTCTCTCCCTCTCTCTCTCTCTCTCTCTCTCTCCCTCTTTCTCTCTCTCTCTCTCTCTCTCTTTCTCCCTCCCTCCCTCTCTGTCTCTGTCTCCCTCTCCACCCTCTCCCTCTCTCTCTCCCTCTCTCATTCTCTCTCTCTCTCTCTCTCTCTCCCTCTCCCTCTCTTGTTCTTTCTCTCCCGCTCTCTCTCTCTCTCTCTCTCTCTCTCTCTCTCTCTCTCTCTCCTTCTCTCCTCTCTCCTCCCATCTCTCTGTGTATTTGTGTGTCTATATATATATATATATATATATATATATATATATATATATATATATATATATATATATATATATATACATATATATATACATACATACACTCATACATATCAATATCTATATCCTTATACACATATAATGGAGACCGCGAGTAAGGTAGCAGAAAACAGCCTCTCTGCCTCCTAGAGCCGCCGGCGCGACGGGTGCCAACGAGCTCACCTGTGCCAGCCGTTGTGCCAGCGCTCTCGTGCCTCCCTCCGCCGAGTGCAGTGCACCGCGCCGGATCTTGCACGGAAACGCTGCCTTCGCTTCCCGCCCTCAGCTGTGGGGTCGATTTCCCCTCGAACGCGGGGACGGGAGTGGGGAATTAGGGGAAGAGGTGGGAGGGAGGGGGTGAGGGGAGGGATGGGGAGGGGAGGGATGGGGGAGGGGGAGGGAGGGGAGGGAAGAGGAGGGAAGGGAAGAGGTGGGGAAGGAGAGGGGTGAGGAGGGAGGGAGGACGGGAGGGGAAGGGAGGGAGTATAGAACGATGGTTGGAAGGAGAATATGAGGGAGGGAGGGAAGAAGAGAGAAAGGAAGGGGGAAAATAGACGAGAAACAGAGAGGAAAAGAAAGAAAGAAAAGAAGCAAAAAACAAGACGAAAGAGAGAAAGAGAAAAAAAACTAGAAAATTTATAGAAAGAAAAGTAGCACAAAAGAAGACGAGAAAGAGAAAGAGAGAGAAAAAAAAACTAGAAGCACTCATCAGAGAGCGCACACCGCCAACGCAATCGGGAAAATTACCTCTTTCTCAAGTGTTTCTCTATCTCGCAATGCTAAAGAACAGATTAAAAAAAAAAAAATCCTGAACTCGCATCATCAGAAAAAAAAAAAATTAATGGCATATAAGTCGGGCTTAGACACACCACCTGAAAAAAAAATCATAAAAATCTGTTCGTAACTTTTTGAGTTATCCTGCTAACCAACTAACAAACGAAAAAAACAAACAAAAACTAACTAACCAACGCCACCAAAAACAGAAAATCGGGGGAGCTAAAAATCAAACACACCCATAAAATAAAACACGCTCGCGACCACCAAAAAACAGCAACAAAACAAAAACAAAAAAGAAGAAGCCTACCAGTGACACGTGACAGATCCCCGGCAGGTAGACACGACCAGGTAGGCAGGCAGGAGGGCGGCACGTTATCAATTAGAAAATTTAAAAAAAACGAGGTGAGTTTAATGAATTATTCACTGGAGACGCCAGACTACGAGATTAGTCCCCGATTCACTCTTAATGGCTGCCAGACACGTACAGACACCCCCACCACCCCCTCGTGACACCCCCTCCCCCCCCCCTCCTTTGACAGTGCTCCCGTTGACAAGGAGTGAGACAGCTTTGAAGTAAAATAATAAAGCCCTTTTACCTGTTTTACGCGTGGCCTTATAAGGAGCGTGGGCTGACCGCAAACGTACCTGTAAGACAGAAATGGTGGTAATTAATTCCTGGCTCGGGTGTGATGGAGGCTGTGCAAGTAATGGGATGGCATAAAACGACATTAGATTCCTCGTGGAAATTCTTATTTTAGATGCAAATGTACAGCATCGGCACGCACGCAAATATAGACAGACAGGTAGACAGACAGACAGACACACAGACAGACAGGCAGCCACACACACACACACACACACTTATACTCACTCACACTCATACTCAAACTCACAAACCCACCCACACTCATGCACACAAATTCACAAACACACAAACCCATCCAACCCCCCCCCGCCCAACCCCTCACACACACAGACGCACAAGAACACCAAAGTTCCTCGCGACAGATCGACAACGAACAATGACGTCATCATCGCCAATGGCCACGTCCTCCCCCCTCCCCCTCCCCTCCGTGGCCCACGTACTTCTCCCCCTCCGTGGGCCCACGCTTCCCCCCTCCCCTCCGTGGCCACGTACTTCTCCACCCCCTCACCCCTCCCCCCCCCCCGCCCATTCCTTCCTTTACCACCTCCCCCCTCGTCCTCCCGAAACAGAAAATAAATAACAGAAAATAACAGTACTCAAATTTGTGGGGTTGATTTACCGAGGGAGACAAACACACACACACACGTGCGTCACTCGCTCGTCGACGGCCGTATATAGAGGGAAAGCAAGGGTCTGTTTTATGGGGGTGGGGGGGGGGGCAGGGAAGGAGGAGGAGGAGAAGGAGAAGAAGATGACGGAGAAAGAGGAAGAGGAGGAGAAGGAGAAGAAGAAGAAGAAGGAGAAAAAGGAGGAGAAGGAGAAAAAGGAGGAGGGGAGGAAGGGAAGTGGGGAAGGTAGGGGAGAGGGGGAGGAGGAGGAGGAGGAGGAGGAGGAGGAGGAGGAGGAGGAGGGAGGAGGAGGAGGAAGGGGAAGGGAGAAAAGGAAGGGGGAGGAGGGAAGGGAGGAAGGGGGGAAAGGCAGGGAAGGGGAAAAAGAATAAGACGAAGAAGAAGAAGAAGGAGAAAGAGGAAGAGGAGGGGGGAGGAAAAGAAGATGGGGGAAGAAGGAGAAGAAGAAAAGGGTGAAGATGGAGAATAATAATAAGGTGAAGAAGAACAAGAACAAGAAGGAGAAGAAGAAGAAGGAGATGGAGGAGCAGAAGAAGAAGCTGAAGAAGGAGAAAGAGGAAGAAGAGGAGGAGGAGGAGAAGAAGGAGACGGAGGAAGAGGAGGGGGGTGGAGGACGAGGAGAAGAAGAAGAAGGAAGAGGAGGAGGAGGAAAAGAAGAAAGAGAAGAAACAGAAAAAGGGATTTCTGGGAGTCCAGACACCTGTCACCCGACACGCGCCTTATAAGGAAGACGCAGGACCCAGTCTTCCTTTCTGCGAGCCACGGGGACCCTCCTCCTCCTCCTACTTTTTCTTCTTCATATTCTCCTCCCCCTCCTCCTCTTCCTTCCTTTTTTTCTTTTTCTTCTTCTCCTCTCAGTCACCCCCCTTCTCCTATTCCTCCTTCACCTCTCCCTTCTCCTTCTCCTCCTCCTCCTCCTCTTCCTTCTCTACTTCTTCTTCATCTCCTCCTCTTCTCCTTCTTCTTCTTCTTTCTTCTTTCTTTTCTCCTCCTCCTCCTCCTTCCTTCTTCTTCTTCTTTCTTCTTCTTTTTCCTCCTCCTCCCTCCTCTCTCTTCTTCTTTCTTCTCCTTCTCTCTTCCTTTTACTTTTTTTCTACTGCTCCTCCTTCCTTTGACCCCGATGTGTCGAGTCGTCTGTCTCTCTGTCAGTCTCCCTTTCACTTCCTCTCGACCGTTTCCCACTCTTTATCTTCCTCTTCCTCTCCCTCTCCCCCATCGCCCCGCTACTTCCCCTTTCTTTACTTCCTTTCTTCCTCTTCCTTCTATACTCTCTCCCTTTCCCTCCACTAATACCTAAACCCTTCTCCCTCCCCCTTCCTACACCCCTCTGACCCCAAGCCCCCTTCCTTACCCAGTCCCATTCCCTCTCCCTCTCCCCGGCTCCTTCCCTCCCTCCCCCCTCCCTCCACCCCATTCCTCCTCCAGCCACACTCCTCCCCACTCACCCCCAGCCACTTCCCTCCCCCTCCCCCCTCCCCCCTAGCCACTCCCGGTCATTCCCATCCAACTCCCCCCTTCCCGGCCATTCCCCCCCTCCACCCCTCACCCTACCCCTCCAAGCGCACTCCTTCACCCAAGCGCCATAATGCGACAATTGAGACGACCTGTGCTTCCCCCCGTGCCCATACCCCGCCCGCCCGCCCACCCGCCCACCCCGCCCACCTACCCCACCCACCCCGCCCGTGCCTGCGATGCCGCGCGAGTGAACCCAACAAAGGGCGTGGGAAGAAGGCGCCGCCGCGGGGAGAAAGGAGGTCTGAGATGAGTAAATGGGCGTGATGAGAAGACAATGAGAGGGCGTGAGTGAGGCGGCGAAGCGGTCCTGGATGGGTAAAAAAGGTGAGGAAATGTTGCTTTCTTTTATAGACATCTGTACTATATATATATATATATATATATATATATATATATATATATATATATATATATATATACAGTATGTATGCATGTACGTATATCTGTATACATATGTGTATTCATATATCTATCTACACACAAACAAACACACACACACACAAACCCTCACACACACACAAACCCTCATACACACATACAAACCCTCACACACACACACAAACCCTCACACACACACACAAACCCTCACACACACACACAAACCCTCATACACACACACAAACCCTCACACACACACACAAACCCTCACACACACACACACAAACAAACACACACACACAGGACCTCCACACACATAAGGTCATTCATAAAAAAAAAGTGTGTCGCGTAAACAAACAAACCGATGATTCATTACAGCTGATGAGTGTAAACAAGAGGGCCAAGGTTCGTTAACAGGTGGCCGTGACGGAGGCCGGGGAGGCAGCAGGGCCATTTAAGGACAGGACACCGGCTGCCTTTATCTCCCTTGGATGGACAAATGGGGAGGGAAGGGGAAGGGGGGGAGGGGTTGGAGGGGAAGGGGGGAGGGGTAAATTCTACCCTTTCTCTTGATTAGATGGAAATGATGTTGGGGGTTGGGTTGAGGACGTGTGGATGGATGGGTTTATGATTTTATTTTTTATTCTCGGTTTCGTTCTTTCGCTCTCGCTCTCTTTCTCTGTCTCTGCCTCTCTCTCGCTCTCTCTCTCTTTCTCGCTCTCTCTTTCTTTCTTTCCCTCTCTCTCTATCTCTCTCTCTCTTTCTCTCTCTCTCTCTCTCTCTCTCTCTCTCTCTCTCTCTCTCTCTCTCTCTCTCTCTTTCTCTCTCTCTCTCTCTCTCTCCATACACACACACAACACACACGCACAAAAGGAACATAAGAAAAAATAGAACACTGGCAGGTGATTAGAAGCAGAGAGACAACAAGGATAAAAATTCCTCTTTTTCCCCAAGTCATCGTTTTCTTCAGAAGTCATAAAATCCTCTCCAAAAAATAATCCTCATAAAAAAAACATCCTGATCTTTCGTAACACTCTTACACGTCTACACGATGAAAGAAAAAAAACATCTTATTAAGTAGAAGAAGAAGAAGAAAAAAAAGAAAAAAAGAAAATCAACTTCTAACACACAGACACGCTGCCACCACCTGTACCCATTACAAGAGAGGGAAGCAAGACCGTGCTATCCCATATGGTCGAGAGAGAACAGACGCCTCTTTGGGAACGTGACCCTAACAGACCCGAGCCAAGAACGCCCTCCATTTCCACGCCGAGTGTCGCAACTATCCCTCCCAAGAGAACGGCAGACATGTGCTGAACACCCCGAGGAAGAGGAGGAGGAGGAGGAGGAGGAAGGGGGGGAAGGAGAGAGGGAGGAAGGGGGAGGAGGAGGAGGGGGGAAGGAGAGAGGGAGGAAGAGGAGGAGGAGGAGGAGGAGGAGAAGGGAGGGAGGAGGGAGGGGAGATGAGGAGGAGGAGGAAGGGTGATGGAGGGAGGTAGAAGA
>NC_091562.1:42263515-42271015 GCF_042767895.1 Penaeus vannamei
CTCCCTCGACCCACGCCGCCCACCTCCTCCCTCGCCGCCCACTCGCCGCCCACCTCCTCCCTCGCCGCCCACCCGCCCACCTCCCCCTCGACCCATGAAGGCGGGGACGTCTTTCTCGCTTCTCGTTAAGGAGGAGAAGCAGTCGTCGGGTTCTGCAGACGGACGAAGAATTACACGCGAGGAGGGGTGGGTGGGGGTGGGGGTGAGTAGAGGGAGGGTCGTGTCGGGGGGGAATTACACGCAAGGGGGTAAGTCGGATGGGGGAGATAGTGAGGGGGAGTACATCGAGGAGGAGGGGAGCAGTAGAGGTCAGGCCGGGAGGGGGTGGGCAGAGGAATTACACGCGAGGGGGGGGGAATTACACACGCAAGGGGGGTAGGGGGGAGCAGAGTGGGGTGGGGGTGTCGCCGAGGAGAGCAATTAGGGCGGTGAGTGGGCGGGAAGAGGCAGTTGGGGTGGCGGCAAAACAGCTCAATTGAAAATGAAAAAAAAATCATAATTCATATCAAAAAAAGAAAAAAATCTGATTTTATATTTAAAAAAAGGAAAAAAATCATTCTTCTCATAAAATAAATCATTATTAATATAAGAAAAATTAAATCAATCATAATTCATAAAAAATAAAATAAAATAAATAAATAAATAACAATATAAAAAATCATAATTCATTAACAAATTTAGAAAAAATATAACGAAAAAGAATATGAAATGATAAATGTAAGAGAAAATGTCAAAATAAGATAATAAAATAAAGACATAATATTACGAAAGCTGGAAAAAAAGAGAAACAGAAGGACAGAACTTCTGGAAGTTTCTTATCACGCTTGTTTGACCTCGACGTCCAAAAATAAGAAAAAATAAATAAATAAAAATAAAAATTTAAAAATCTTAAACAAATAATAATAATAAAAATAAAATAAAATAATAATAATAAAATAAAACAATTGGTAATAAAAAAATCTTGCTCCCAAAAGCTTCTTTCACTTCTAACTGCAAACGCACTCGGGAAACATTTCTGATAGCCAAGAAAGAGAAGAAGAAGAAAGAAAAGAAAAAAAAAAAACAACAAAGTGGCGTTCATACCATCGATTTTAGCGAATCCGAAGTCGACGCCACAGAAACCACTTCGCCCGAACGACTACGGCTTCGAACACGCACACATCGCGCCGAAAAAAAAAATTCGTACTGGACAAACGATCTACTTAACTAATACAAATCTCTTGTGTTCCTCTCTCTAAGTCTTTTTTCTCTCTCTAAATGTTTTTTTTTTTTTCTCTCTCTAAATCATTCTTCTAAATCTTTTTTCTCTCTCTCTAAATCTTTCTTCTAAATATTTTTTTTTCTCTCTCTAAATCTTCTTTCAATCTCTCGAAATCTTTCTTCTAAATCCTTTCTCTTTCTCTCTAAATCTTCCTTCTAAATATTTTTTCTCTCTAAATCTTCCTTCTAAATCTATTTTCTCTCTATTTTTTCCCTCTCCAAATCTTTCTTCTAAATCCCTTATTCCTCTCTCTAAATCTCTCTCTCTAACTCATCCCTCTCTCCTGTCATGCAAGGAAACCGCCTCGTTCTGTTGACGCGTGCAACATGGGCGTGCAACAACGGCGTGCAACATCAGTTTGCAACATCGGCGTGCAACATCAGCGTGCAACATCGACGTGCAACATGGGCGTGCAACATCCGCTTGCAACATGGGCGTGCAACATCAGTTTGCAACATCAGCTTGCAACATCGGCGTGCAACATCAGTTTGCAACATCGGCGTGCAACATCAGCTTGCAACATCGGCGTGCAACATCAGTTTGCAACATCGGCGTGCAACATCAGTTTGCAACATCGGCGTGCAACATCAGTTTGCAACATCGGCGTGCAACATCAGTTTGCAACATCGGCGTGCAACATCAGCTTGCAACATCGGCGTGCAACATCAGCTTGCAACATCGGCGTGCAACATGGGCGTACAACATCGGCGTGCAACATCAGTTTGCAACATCGGCGTGCAACATCGGTTTACGCAACATCGGCATTTGCAACATCAGTTTGCAACATTGACGTGCAACATCGACGTGCAACACCGGCGTGCAACATCGTCGTGCAACATCGCCGTCTAACATGGGCGTGCAACATCGACGTGCAACATGGGCGTGCAACACCGGCGTGCAACATCGCCGTCTAACATGGGCGTGCAACAACGGCGTGCAACATGGGCGTGCAACATGGGCGTGCAACATCGGCGGTCCATGACACACTCGGCAACAGCAGCGAGGGCGACTGTGAGCGTGACCTAGTTACCGCATGTGTTCGTCGTCCCTCTCCTGTTACGCTTTGCATGCTCAGAATTCGGCCTCTCTCGCTCTCTTTTCTCTCTCTCTTTCTCTTTATCTTTTTTCTCCCTCTTTTCTCTTTCTCTCCCTCTCTCTTTTTCTCCCTCTTTCTCTTTCTTTTTTTTCTCTCTCTCTCTTTTAATCCCTCTTTCTCTTTCTCTCTCTCTTTCTCTTTCTCTTTCTTTTTCTCCCTCTTTCTCTTTCTTTTCTCTCTCTCTCTTACTCTCTTTCACTCTCTTACTTTCTACCTCTCCCGTTCTCTCTCCCTCCCCTTTCCCTCTCTTTCTTCACTCCCCTCTCCTCCTTTTCCTCTCTTCCTCTCCCTTTCTCTCTCCTCTCCTTCCCCTTCTTCTTCTCTCTCCTCCTTCCTCTCTCCTCTCTCTTTCGATGTTTTTATTCCTTGTCGCGCATCGTTGCTTTAGTTCTTTTTCTTCTTCTTCTCTTTTTTGCTTTTGCTTTTATTTCTCTTTATTTCGTCTCCTTCTGGTTCTTCTCTGCCTTTCCTTCCCTCCTCCACTGATCTTCTACCCGTTTCCCCTTCGATGCAATTCCCTTTTTCCTTTCTTCTTTTCCTCCTTGTCGTGTCCTCCATTCCCTCCTCTTCGCTCCGTCTTCCTTTTTATCCTGTTCCACTTCATCTTGGCCTCGTTCTCCTTCTGCTCGCTCTGTCCTCACCTTCCTCTTCTTTGGCTTGCTTATCTTCTTCTACTTCTACTTCTACTTCGCCTCGCCCTCTTCTCCATCTCCATTTCCATCTTCCTCAACTTCGCCTCCACCTCCATCTCCAACTTTCTCTACCTCATCTTCATCTTCTTCAACCTTGTCTCCTTCCCCATCTTCCCCATCTTCTCCATCTCTATCCTCATCTTCCCCATCTCCCCCCATCTTCTTCGCCTCCACCTCCATCTCCATCTTCCTCTATCTCTTCCATCTCTATCCTCATCTTCCAAATCTTCTTCGTCTTCCAACCTCATCATCTTCCTCAACCTCATCTCCACTTCCAACCCCATCCTTCTTCTTCCTCATCTCCATCTTTACCTCGACCCCCCATCTTCCTCTACCTCTCCTCCATCTCTACCCTCACCTTCCCTATCTCCATCTACCTCTATCTCCCCCTCCACCTCCATCCCCACCTTCCTCTACCTCTCCTCCATCTCTACCCTCATCTTCCGTATCACCATCTTCCTCTTCTCCACCTCCATCCCCACCTTCCTCTACCTCGCCCCGCCCTGCTCGTCCTCTCTCCCTCCACCACCACCCCGCCCACTCCCCCACCCCACCCCCACCCCCCCGCCCCCCCCCCCCCCCACGCCCCCCCCCCCCCCCTTCTAGGAGCCCGCAAGGGTGCAACTACGCCCGTTCCATGAATTTCAAGCAGATTAATTTCCCAAGTCGAGAATTAGTAAAATGGCTGTAACAGAAGGCCGTAAAACGCCATCACAGAGGCAGCGAAGTGTGGGAGATGTTGAGGGAAGAGAGAGAGGAGGGAGGAGAGGAAGGAGGGAGAGTGAAGATGTATCTGTGAGAGGAGGAGAAGGGAGAGGAGAAGAAGAGGGAGAGTGAAGATGTATGTGTGAGAGGAAGGAGAGGGAAGAGAGGAAGGAGGGAGAGTGAAGATCCATGAGTGACGGGAAGAGAATGGAGAGGAGAAGAGGAGGGAGGAGAAGAGGAGGGAGAGTGAAGATGTATGTGTGAGAGGAAGAAGAGGGAGGAGAGGAAGGAGGGAGAGTGAAGATGTATGAGTGAGGGGAAGAGAAGGGAGAGGAAGAAGAGGAGGGAAGAGAGGAAGGAGGGAGAGTGAAGATGCATGAGTGAGAGGAGGAGAAAGGAGGGAGAGTGAAGATGTATCTGTGAGAGGAGGAGAATAAAGAGGAAGAGAGGAAGGAAGAGAGGAAAGAGGGAGAATGAAGGTGTATGAGTGAGAGGAAGAGAATAAAGAGGAACAAGAGGAAGAGAGGAAGGAGCGAGAGTGAAGATGTATCTGTGTGAAGGAGGAGAAGGAGAGGAGAAGAGAAGGGAAAGGAGAGGAAGGAGGGAGAGTGAAGATGTATCTGTGAGAGGAAGGAGAATAAAGAGGAAGAGAGGGAGAGTGAGAAGATGAACTGTGTGTAAGGGAAAGAAGTGAAGGGAGAAGAGTGAGAGGAGGAAGGGAGAGGGAGAATGAGGTGAGATGTATCTGTGAGAATAAGAAGGAAGGAGAGGAGGAAGAAGGAGGGAAAGAGTGAGAAGGTATGTATGTGTGAGGGAGAAGAAGAGATGTATCTGGAGGAGGAAGGAGAAGTGAAGATGTATGAGTGAGGGGAAGAGAAGGGAGAGGAAGAAGAGGAGGGAAGAGAGGAAGGAGGGAGAGTGAAGATGTATGTGTGAGAGGAGAAGAGGAAGGAGGAGTGAAGATGCATGAGTGAGGGGAAGAGAAGGGAGAGGAGAAGAGGAGGGAGGAGGAAGGAGGGAGAGTGAAGATGTATGTGTGAGAGGAGGAGAATAAAGAGGAAGAGAGGAGGGAAGAGAAGGAGGGCGAGTGAAAATGTATCTGTGAGAGGAAGATAGGAGGGAAGAGGAAGGAGGGAGAGTGAAGATGTATGTGTGAGAGGAAGAGAATGGGGAGGAAGAAGAGGAGGGAAGAGAGGAAGGAGGGAGAATGAAGATGTATCTGTGAGAGGAGGAGAAGGGAGAGGAGAAAAGGAGGGAAGAGAGGAAGGAGGGAGAGTGAAGATGTATGCGTGAGAAGAAGAGAATAAAGAGGAAGAAGAGGGAAGAGAGGAAGGAGGGAGAGTGAAGATGTATCTGTGAGAGGAAGAGAAGAGAAAGGAGAGGAGAAAAAGGAAGGAGAGTGACGTATGCGTAAGAGAAACTGAAGAGACGAGAAGAGAGAGAAGAAACAGAAGTGAAGAGAAGAGAACAGAAAAAAACCCATAAAAGACGAGGTCAAGGAGTAAAGATAGAAAAGAAAACAGAAAAAACAACAAAACAGAGGAAAGGTAGAGATGATAAGAGCAAAGAAAAGAAAAGAGAAAAGATGACACGCGCAAAGAAGAGGAGAGAACAGAAGAGAGGAGGATAATAGGAAAAAAAGGACGTACGTGCAGGGATGGACTAGGATATGACACAGTTAATTTGTACATTTCATTTCGATCCTTATGATTCAAGATGGTTACTCTGGTGTTTATAGGCCCTTCTTGCCCATATCTAATTATCCATTCTCTCTCTTTCTCTCTCTCTCTGTCTGTCTGTCTCTCTCTCTCTCTCTCTCTCTCTCTCTCTCTCTCTCTCTCTCTCTCTCTCTCTCTCTCTCTCTCTCTCTCTCTCTCTCTCTCTCTCTCTCTCTCTTTTTCATACGTTTTCTCTTCTTCTCTTCTCTCTCTCTCTCTCCTCTCTCTCTTTCTCTCTCTCTCTCTCTTCCTACCCCCTCTCCTTCCCTCTGTCTATCTCCTTTCCCTCTATTTCCGTCTCTATCCTTCCCTCCCCCTCCCTCCCACCCATCTCCCCTCCCTCCCCCTCCCTTCCCTCCCACCCATTCTCTCACCTACTCCCTCCCACCCATCCCCTCCCTCCCTCCTCCCACCCATCCCCTCCGTCTCCCTCCTCCCACCCATCCCCTCCCCTCCCTCCCATCCCCTCCTTCCCACCCCATCCCCTCCCCCTCCATCCCCTCCCCTCCTCCCTCCACCCATCCCTCCCACCCTCCTCCTTCCACCCGCCCCCTCCCCTCCCTCCCTGCATCCCTTCCCCCCTCCATCCCCTCCCTCCCTCCCTCCATCCCTCCATCCCCTCCCTCCAACCCTCCTCCCTCCCTCCCTCACCCCCACCCATCCCCTCCCCTCCCTCCCACCCATCCCCCTCCCTCCCTCCACCCATCCTCCCTCCCTCCCTCCCTTCCACCATCCCCCTCCCTCCCTCCCTCCCTCCCTCCCATCCCCTCCCTCCCTCCCTCCGCCTTTCCAGTACTACATTATTAACTTACCAGCCAACAGGTTCCTCTCTCAAGGCGCGCGATCCCGAAGTTACACGCGGATAACATTATACAACGAAGGAGCAGAATCGCTTATGTCGGCGGGATCACCACGCGTTTTTTTTTTTGGGGGGGGGGGGGGCGCTCTCGGGTGGTTTGCGAGTCTTGTATCAGTATTTATTTTTTTATTTTATATTTATTTATTTACTTTTTTATTTATTTATTTATTTTTTTTTTGTCATTTGTCTCGGGTGGTTTCCGAGTCTTGTATCAGTATTTATTTATTTTATTTATTCATTTATTTATTTTTATTTTATTTTATTTTTTTTTTTTTTTGTCATTTGTCTCGGGTGGTTTCCGAGTCTTGTATCAGTATTTATTTTTTTTTATTTTTTATTTATTTATTTATTTTTTTATTTTTTTATTTTTTTTTTGTCATTTGTCTCGGGTGGTTTCCGAGTCTTGTATCAGCTTTTTTTTTTTTTCTTTTTTTTTTTTCATTTGTCTCGGGTGGTTTCCGAGTCTTGTATCGACTTCCTGTGTTAGTATGTATAGTAGGAATTTATGCAATGATTTTCTTTGCATGCCTAAAACTCCTCCCTTCTTCCTGGTAGCTTGTCATAAATCTAGGGCCCTATTTGTCACTATTTACTTTCCTACTGGTAGCTTGTCATATGCCAAGTCTGGGGCCCTATTTGTCATTATTTACTTTCCTCCTGGTACCTTGTCATATGCCAAATCTAGGGCCCTATTTACCTCTATTTACTTTCCTCCTAGCCCCTTGTCATATGCCAAGTCTAGGGCACTTTTGTCATATGCCAAGTCTGGGTCCTTTTCAACTCTATTAACTTTCCTGGTACCTTGTCATATGCCAAATCTAGGGCCCTATTTACCTCTATTCCCTTTTCTCTTGGTATCCTGTCATATGCCAAGTCTGGGTCCCTATTTCCCTTCATTTAGTTTCCTCCCGATACCTTGTCATATGCCAAATCTAGGGCCCCATTTACCTCTGTTTACCTTCTCATGGTACCCTGTCATATGCCAAGCCCAGGTCCTTCTCAACTCTATCCACTTTCTTCCTGTCCCCTTGTCATATGCCAAGTCTAGGGCCATATTACCTCTATTTACTTTCCTTCTGGCACGTTTGTCATATATGCCAAGTCTGGGTCCCTATTTACCTCCCTTTCCCTTCCCTCTGGCATCTTGTCTTATGCCAAATCTGGATCCC
>NC_091562.1:42276015-42286015 GCF_042767895.1 Penaeus vannamei
CGTGCAACACACCGCCGCAGGTCAGCCGACAAACCCTCTCTCTCTCTCGTATGCTTGCAACTCGCGGCTCTGCAACATTACGAGTTTACCCCTCCCTCCCTCCCTTTCTCTCTCTCTCTCCGTTTCCCTATCCCTCTCTCTCTTTCCCTTTTCCTTTCCCTGTCCCTCTCTCTCTCTCTCCCTCTCTCCCTCCCTCTCTCCCACTCCCTCTTCCCTCGCTCCTCCTCCCTCTCTCTCCCTCCTCTCTTCTTCCTTCCCTCCCCCTTCCCCTCCTTATCTCCTTCTCTCCCTCTCCCTCTTCCCTCTCCCTCTCCCTCCCCTTCCTTATGCAACGCCATCACTGCCCATTCTCGTGCTGTTACGAACTCATCATTATGTCTCCCCGTCGCGAGCGGAGGGCCAGACTCGCTCGCACGTCACACGGCATGCAGTTCTGGCCCTTAAAAGGAATCATTGTCATTATTGCTTAATCCTTTATGCTTATTAAATCAGAAACGTTACGTATCTCTCCCTTATAAGGGCTTCTTTTAAGTGTTTTATTATTCAACTCACTTACCAGTGTGGTATTAAGAATACACTAATCAAGACGATAATAATTGACGCCACAATACCGGTTCATCTGCAACAGGATAAACATATCTCGTATATGTGGATTCACAGCTGTTCTTTGAATACAGAGAGAGAGAGGGAGAGAGGGAGAGAGGGAGAGGGAGAGAGGGAGGGAGGGAGAGAGAGGGAGGGAGGGAGGGAGAGAGAGGGAGGGAGGGAGGGAGAGAGGGAGGGAGAGAGAGGGAGAGAGAGAGAGAGGGAGGGAGGAGAGAGAGAAGAGAGAGAGAGAGAGAGAGAGAGAGAGAGAGAGAGAGAGAGAGAGAGAGAGAGAGAGAGAGAGAGAGAGAGAGAGAGACAGAGAGAGAGAGAGAGAGAGAGACAGATACACACAGAGAGAGAGAGAGAGAGAGAGAGAGAGAGAGAGAGAGAGAGAGAGAGAGAGAGAGAGAGAGAGAGAGACAAAACGAGAAAGGGAAAGAAGAAGAAAGAGAGAAAAGACAAGATAGAAAAAAAACAAATATAAGAGAGAGAAAAAAATAGAAAAGAGAAATGGAGAGAGGAGAGACAAGAGAGAGAAAAAAAATAACAGAGAAAGAGCAAGTGACGGAACGACAGCAGTAAGCAGCTTAGACAAACACCTTAGGTTCTTAATGCACTTGATGCCTCGCCTGCATTCCAAGTGTCTCTTTGTTATATACAAAATACAAATTCATTCTCTTTATTTACCGCACGTAAAAAAAATAAAAAAAACAAACCCGTACTTTTTCTAAATTATTAAGCGTCGAGACAAGAGTAGATAAATACAATGATATTAACTTTCATGTTACAAAAAAATAAACAAAAGCGGAACCGCTACAGAAGTTTCTAGCATAAAAAGCAAAACAAAACCAGTAACGCAAGAAAACAACAACAACAACAACAACAAAAGTTCCTGGAGATGACCCCGTGACCTAACTTGACCTGACCGAGGCCAATTCGCCCGAAATATCACGGCAAGAAGTCGATTCGGCGAACGGCTTTCACTTAAACGATTACGTCAGGGCGTGGGTTCCTGCCAGCGCCCCCTCCCCCCCCTCCTACTCCTCCTTCTCTTCCTCCTCCTTCTTGCTTTTGTTTTTGTTCTTGTTCTTGACCTTCTTCTTTTTCTTTTTTCCCATTCTCAGTGACTCCTGCTTCTGCTACTCCTCCACCCCCAACTCCACCATCACTACCTCTTCTTTCTCCTTCTTCTTCTCCGTCTTCCTCCTCCTCTTTTACCTCCACCTCATCCTCTTCCTCCTCCTTCTCCTTCTCCACCTCCTCCTCCTCTTCCACCTCCACCTCCTCCATCCCCTCCTCCACCTCCCCCTCCCCCTCTTCCACCTCCACCTTCTCCTCCACCCCCATGTTATTGGAAAGAATTATTTTGTGCCGAATAATCTACTCTTTTGACAAGTTGGGGTCGTAAGTTATAATTTGGGATCGGAAAAAAGGTTCGTTGTATTTGATGGGAGATGGGAGGCAGGGAGGGAGGGTGGGGTTGGGAGGAAGGTGAGGGAGAGAGGGAGGGAAGGGGATGAGGGAGAGAGGGAGGGAGGGAGGGAGGAAAGGGGGTGAGAGAAGGAGGAAGGGAGGGATGGGGGAGGAAGAGTGAAGGGAGGGGAAGGGTGAGGGAGAGAGGAAGGAGGAAAGGGGGTGAGAGAAGGAGGAAAGGAGGGAGGTGAGGTAGAGTAAAGGGAGGGGAAGGGGTGAGGGGGAGAGGGAGGGAGAGTAGGGGATGAGGAAGAGAAGGAAGGGAGGGAAGAGGTGAGAGAAGGAGGAAAGGAGGGAGGGGAGGTAGAGTGAAGAGAGGGAGGGAAGAGGAGGAAGGAGGGAAAGGAGAGAGAGAGAGATAGGAATGGACGAAAGGAAAAGGGACAGACGGAGAGAAAAGTGTAAAAAGAAAGGAAAGGGGAAGAGAGAACAGGTAACGATAGAGGGTAAAAGGGAGAAAGAAGGGAAGTAGACAGACAGGGGCAGGAGGGGAGGGAGAGGGAGCTGGTGTAGGGAGGCAGCAGGAGGGGAGGGAGGTGGGGGGGGGGAGGAGGGCACGGAGGCACCTCAGCAAAACACACCTCTGAGTTTACACCGTCAAAAGACCGTATTTCAGCGCCGTTTATACCCACCTTGTGCATGACCGGCTAAATTCTACCCCCGCGAGGAGGGTTATTCTCCCTCGCAATTTCTTCCCCCTTCTGCCACGATCCTTCTTCCTTGCATGACTCTTCCCTCTCCACCCAGCGGCGGTAGTATTCTCAGCCCCCAAATTCGCGGCTATTTGCGCATGGCGGTTCTTAAAAAAACGCCGCTGGAATTACACTACAATTCCAGACGTACTTCTTGCCCGCCGCTCCTTTTTCTTCTTTTCTTTTCTTCTTTGAATCGAAGGCAATCCTTTTTTTTTTACCTCGGTTCTCGCATGACACTCCCTCCTTTCCGACCCTCCCTCACGACGACGCGGCGGAGGCGAGAGAATGAGGGACGCACGAAAATCCACTCATAAAAGGAGGGAGGAATGGCACCCGGATAACTCACACGCGACAGAGAGAAAATGTTTACATAGAGAGAATTAACCCTTTCGCCTCACTCGTTACGTAAGGCTTGATAACGACGACAAAAGGCAACTCAAGCGATAATAATAATATCCGAAGGAGATACGTGTAATAAAATAATCACATGTAATTAAAACAACCGATTATCAATGGCATCCACGAGCTTGTATTAATGATATAATCAGTAAAATCTTAATAACGGTGGCAATGTCTTCATTTTTAAAATACATCCCTGAAATATACACGAAGAAATTGCCAAAAAGAAACAAACAAATCCCCGTCGACTTTTTTCTTTTCTTTTTTTTCAACCTCGACCAAAGCAAATCAATCCCCACCCGAGGCTCGCGATCGAACTCTCTCTCTCTCTCTCTCTCTCTCTCTCTCTCTCTCTCTCTCTCTCTCTCTTTTTTCTTCTCTCTCTCTCTCTCTCTCTCTCTCTCTCTCTCTCTCTCTCTCTCTCTCTCTCTCTCTCTCTCTCTCTCTTCTTAAAATAAACTGTTATTCCCCGCTCTGCCCTTCTCCAATTTCGCAAAAAAAAAAAAAAAAAAAAAAAAAGTCTCCCACGCCACGCCCTCCCTCCTTCCCCTCCTTCCGCTGCTAAGAAGGTAAACATTCACTCTCCTCTCTCTCGCCCATTCATGCCCGTGCCCGCCCGTGCACGCCCACGCCTATACGCCTAAGTCTTACCTCCTCCTCCCCTCCCCCGCACCCATTCATATCCATGCCCACGACTACACCAACTCCCCTTCCCTTCCCCTTCACCAACTCCCTTCCCTCCTCTTCCCCTTCCCCCAACTCCCTTCCCCTCCCCCTTCCTTCCCCTCCCCTCCCCACCCTCTTCCCTCCACCCCCTCCCTAACCCCACCCCTTTCCCCCAACCCCACCCTCCCCACCTCCCTTCCCTTCCCTTCCCCTTCCCTCCCCTTCCTCCCACCTCCCTTCCCCCACCTCCCCCTCCCCACTCCCCACCCCCAACCCGCGCAACTTTCCGCGATTGCACACAACCCAGCTCCCGTCCGTCCCCAAGAACCCGCGCGAGTGCCGGTCAAGTGCCACACGTAAACACGGCTTCAGTCACGCGTGGAAAGCCGCATCTTACGCATACGTCTTCTAAGAATAGCTTTTTTTCTCGGGATGTTTACTCCCTTCGCGCGGGTCAAGGGACGACAGAGTGGGGGAATGGAGGAGGTGGAGGAGGGAAATGGAGAGGAGGGAGGGAGGGGAGTGGAGAGGGAGAAAGGGGGAGAATGGTGGAGAGGAGAGAACGGAGAGGGGAGAATGGAGGGGTGGAGAGGAGAATGGAGGGAGGGAACGAGGGGGAGAATGGAGGGTGGAGAGAGAGAATGGAGGGAGGGAGGGGGAGAAAGGGAAGATAAGAAGGGAGGTCAGAAGGAGGAGGGAGGAGAGAATGAAGGAAGAGAGAGAGAGAGATGGAAAAGAAGGGAGGTGAGAATCGGAAGGAAGACGAGAAGGAGGAGGGAGGAGAGAAAAGCAAGAAGGAGAGAGAGAGAAAAGGCAGGAGGTGAGGAGGAGGGAGGAGAGAAAATCGAGAAAGAAAGGGAAAAAGAAAGGTGAGGATCAGAAGGAATGAAGAGTGGGGAAGGACGAAGGCGGAGAAATAACGAAGAGAAAAAAGGAAGGAGGGAAGGAGAAAATCACAGAGAATAAAGGAGATGAGGAGATAATCAGAAAGAATAAAGGATATGAGGGGAAAGAATCACAAGAAAGTAATAAGGAAAAAAGACAGAAAAACATAAAAAGAAAAAGAGAGAACAAAAAGGCTAGAATACAACTAAAACAAACAAAAAAACAGAAAACTAAAACAGAAAAAACAAAACAAAAGCAAAAATCCCGAAGCAGCACCACCGTTGTTGACACCCTCCCCCCTCTCCCCCCCCCTTGACCCCTCCTCCCCCCCCCCCACCCTCACGAGCGCGGTCCAGAGACAAGGACTCGTGTGTGTCTCGCCCACAGAGCCTCAAGGTCACGAGGATCTCCTCCGCGTGAACTTTGACCTCGACAGTCAACACACTTAATTGACTATTTTCAGGCGCTCGAGAAGGGGAGGAGGGGGAGGGAAGGAGGGAGGGAGGGAGGGAGGGAGGGAAGGAGGGAAGGAGGAAGGGAGGGAAGAGGGAAGGAGGGATGGAAGGAGGGAGGGAGGGAGGGAGGGAAGGAGGGAGGCAGCGGGAGAGGGAGAGGGAGAGCGAGAAGGAGAGGGAGAGGGAGAGAGAGAGAGAGAGAGAGAGAGAGAGAGAGAGAGAGAGAGAGAGAGAGAGAGAGAGAGAGAGAAAGAGAGAGAGAGAGAGAGTAAGATAAAGAGAGAAATAGAGAGAGTAAGATAAAGAGAGAAATAGAGAAAGATAACGAGATAAGGAGAGAAAGAAGGAAAGACAGAGAGAGAGAAAAAGAAAGAGAGAGAGAGAGAGAGAGAGAATAAGAGAGAGAATGAGAGAGACAGACAGATAAAGTGAGACACCCTCAGAATAATTACCATTTTGATAGTAATTGGGGGGGAAGAGGAAAAAAAAAGACGAAAATAGATAACAACAATAACCATCGCATCATTACAACTACAGCAATTAAATCCCTCACGCATTCACTAGAGAGAAAAAAAACAACTAATCCACGACGCACTTTCCTTGCCATGTAAATGAAGAATTGAATAATGCAAATGAACGGAAGAATAATGGTAATCGCGCCCTATTAAGAGCACCGAGCGACGTTGCAGCGCACGCCAACCCCGCCCACCTTCCCCCTCCCTTCCCCCTCTTCCCTTCTTCCCTTCCCCTCTTCCCTCTTCCCTTTCCTCTTCCGACGTCGCACCCTCCCCCTCGCCGCCTCCCTCCCCCTTCCGAAGTCGCACGAACGCCCCTCCCCCCCCTCCCCCCCTCCCCCCACCGCCCCTTCCGAAGTCGCACGAACGCCCCTTCCCCCTCCCCCCTCCCTCCATCCCCACCGCCCCTTCCGAAGTCGCACGAACGGTCCCCTCCCTCTCCCCTCCCCCAGCCCCTTCTCGTGCCTTGCAAAGCACGGAGCGCCGCCCTTATCGCCGCCCACCGTCTCCCGCGGGCCAGAAACGGGATCTGAACCCCGCTTATCGCAAGACGAGAGACGAAGCCGATACCGCAAAGTACACGACGAGGAAGCCTTCGTGGCGGAGACAAACCCCCCCCCGAAGTTGCGATTGCAAACTTGAGAAAACACCAATACTATCTTCGAGGGCAGATTGGACAACCCCCCACCTCCCCCACGCCTCTTCCTTCCTGGCCTCCCCCACCCCTACCTCTCCCTCGTTCCTGGCCGATCACCCTCCCCCCTGCCTCTCTCTCGTTCCTGGACGATCCCCCCTCCCCCTGCCTCTCTCGTTCCTGGCCGATCCCCCCCCGCCCGCCACCTTTACGCTAAACTTTCCCTTACCCACAAGTTACTGACATAAACAAACGCACGCGCGCGGGGACACACCCTCGCGTACTAACGACCTGGAGACGGGTCACGCTCTCTGACCTCCCTTGCCCTAGCGCCTTACCCCATACCCCCTCTATCTCCCCTCCCCTTCCCCCCCTTCCTACCCCTCGTCCGTGCCCCGATTCCCGCAGTGCCACAGTGCCACGCGAGGGCCAGACACCGCGCGAAATCCCATCGTCCGGACGTTAAGGCTACTAAGTCGACCCTTTTACGTCCTCGCTATATATAGATAGCGGCGGGAACCCGCGACGGTTTCCACGTTCCATTTTTTTTTTCTTTTTTCTTGTGTACGCGAGTCAGTCTGTAAGGGCGACGTCCCCGTGGCACCGCATAGCCGCCGTGGCCCTTACCGACCTGCCAATAGGGACTTGCTTTACGGGTCAAGGTGGGTCACTCTATCACGACTCGGCCGATGTGCGTCGCGATCTAAAAGAAAGTCTTAGAATCGCATAATCTCCCGGGAATTCCCCCCCTTGCCCTCCCCCCCACCCCCCACCCCGCCAGCAGCGCCTACCAACCCGGAAATAAGAACCGCACGAGACGAGAAGGACCAGGGATTATTCTAGAAGGACGTGAATGTTTTCTCGAGGCGGGATCAAAGGAAAATAAAAAACAAATATATATATAATGAAGTTAATCTCAATAGATGAAGTTAATCTCAATAGATGAAGTTAATCTCAATAGACTTACATGTCCTTCCGGTTGTGATTAAATAGATGATGAGATATGCTATAGATACGATTCAGACAAAAAAAAAAAAAAAAAAGGATTTAGCTGGCTAGTAAAATGGCTTCATGATGGCGACAATGAGATGATGATGATGATGCTGTTGATGAGATATTTGATGACTGAGATGACGGCGTTGATGACCACGACCTCGATGGTGATTATGAGGAAGAGGGGGAAGGAGGAGGAGGAGGAGGAGGAGGAGGAGGAGGAGGAGGAAGAGGAGGGGGAGGAGGGGGAGGGAGAAGGAGGAGGAGGAGGAGGGGGAGGAGGAGGAGGAGGAGGAGGAGGAGGAGGTGGAGGAGGAGGAGGAGGAGGAGGGGGAAGGAGGAGGAGGAGGAGGGGGAGGAGGGGGAGGAGGAGGAGGAGGGGGAGGAGGGAGATAAGGAGGGGGAAGAGGAGGGGAAGAAGAAGAAGGAGAAGGAGAAGAAGAAGGAGAAGAAGAAGGTGGAGGAGGAGGAGGAGGAGAAGAGGAAGAAGAAGAAGATGAAGAAGGAAAAGAAGAAGAAGAAGAGGATGACGAGGAAGAGAGAGAAAAAGGAGAAAGAGGAGGAGATGAAGGGCAGAGGAGGAGGAGCAGGAGGAAAAAGAGAGAGAGGAAGAGGAAGAAAAGGAGAAATAGAAGGAGACGAAGAAGGAAGAGAAAGAATATAATAACAGTGAAGAGGATGTTATCAAACACATTTTTTTTTCACGTCATGGATAACCCCATAAGGCCGCCACCGATCCTTAACAACTACACCCCTTTCTACACCAGCACAAAACATCCCCCCCCCTCAAAAAAAAAAAAAAAAAAAAACACGCAACACAAACCTCCTCCTTCCTCTGCTGCAAAAAAAAAAAAAAAAAAGCAACACAAACCTCCCCCCCTCTCCAAAAAAAAAAAAAAAAACACGCAACACAAACCTCCTCCTTCCTCTGCTGCAAAAAAAAAAAAAAAAAAAAAAAAAAAGTCTGCTTCCACTATTAGGAGTGAATTCCCTTCCCCGAGCCGTGAATATCCGAGCAGACGACGGCGCAGCGCTGGGCCCTCCCTCGGTCCTTTCCCCGAGTCGTGAGTCGTGAGTATCGGGTCTCCTCTCTCTCCCCGAGTCGTGAGTCGTGAGTATCGGGTCTCCTCTCTCTCTCTCTGAGTCGTGAGTCGTGAGTATTGGGTCTCCTCTCTCTCCCCGAGTCGTGAGTCGTGAGTGAGTATTGGGTTTCCTCTCTCTCTCTCTCTGAGTCTCTGGGTCTATCCCTGAGTCGTGAGTCGTGAGTATTGGGTCTCCTCTCTCTCTCTCTCTGAGTCGCTGGATCTATCCCTGAGTCGTGAGTCGTGAGTATTGGGTCTCCTCTCTCTCTCTCTCTGAGTCGCTGGATCTATCCCTGAGTCGTGAGTATTGGGTCTCCTTTCTCTCTCTGAGTCGCTGGGTCTATCCCTGAGTCGTGAGTCGTGAGTATTGGGTCTCCTCTCTCTCTCTCTCTGAGTCGCTGGATCTATCCCTGAGTCGTGAGTATTGGGTCTCCTTTCTCTCTCTGAGTCGCTGGGTCTATCCCTGAGTCGTGAGTATTGGGTCTCCTCTCTCTCTCTCTCTGAGTCGCTGGATCTATCCCTGAGTCGTGAGTATTGGGTCTCCTTTCTCTCTCTGAGTCGCTGGGTCTATCCCTGAGTCGTGAGTCGTGAGTATTGGGTCTCCTCTCTCTCTCTCTCTGAGTCGCTGGATCTATCCCTGAGTCGTGAGTATTGGGTCTCCTTTCTCTCTCTGAGTCGCTGGGTCTATCCCTGAGTCGTGAGTCGTGAGTATTGGGTCTCCTTTCTCTCTCTGAGTCGCTGGGTCTATCCCTGAGTCGTGAGTCGTGAGTATTGGGTCTCCTCTCTCTCTCTCTCTGAGTCGCTGGGTCTATCCCTGAGTCGTGAGTCGTGAGTATTGGGTCTCCTTTCTCTCTCTGAGTCGCTGGGTCTATCCCCGAGTCGTGAGTCGTGAGTATTGGGTCTTCTCTCTCTCTCTCTCTCTCTCTGAGTCGCTGGATCTATCCCTGAGTCTCATTCCTGAGTCCTGGTTTCTCAGTCCTCTCCCTGAGCCTTGAATTCTGAGTCGTGAGTGTTGAGTCCTCTTCCTGAGTCACTGGATCTATCCCTGAGTCTCATTCCTGAGTCCTGATTTCTCAATCCTGCCCGTGAGTCCTGGACCCTGAATCCTCACCTCCTAGTCCTGTTCCTAGGTCCTGAATACTGAGTCGCGAGTCCTATCTCTGAGTCCTAATTCTTCAGCCATGTCCCTGAGGCCTGAGTCCTAAGCCCCAAGTTAAGCCCCGAGTCCAAAGTCCTAAGTTCTAAGCCTTAGGTCCTCAAGTCATGTCCCTGAGGCTTGAGTCCTAAGCCCAAGTTAAGCCCCGAGTCCTAAGCCCCAAGTTCTAAGCCTCAGGTCCTCAAGTCATGTCCCTGAACCCCGAGCCTTGAACCCTGAACCCTAAAACACCTTCCCTATCCCTTCTTCAAGCTCAAGAAACCCCATTGCTTCTGCTAACTCTACTTCTACCTTATATGCTTGACCTCTGACCTCGCGTGACCCAATTCCGCCCTTCTACCTCTCATTCCGGGCCTTCTTCACCGTTTTGGGTCACAGGCTCCTCGTTGAAGGTTAGTGCCACCAAAGGGGGTCAAGGCGGGGAATGACCTCACTTTGACCTCGCCTCGGGTCAGTCAC
>NC_091562.1:42303515-42306015 GCF_042767895.1 Penaeus vannamei
TCCCCCCCCTCCACACACACGCAAAAACCATCCCACCCATCCACATATCCACAAGCATACCCCAAAACCCTCCCTCTCCCCTCCACACACCCACAAAATCCCCCTAAAAAAAAACCCTCCCTCCCACCCGCATACCCACATACCCACCCCCTCCCCCCCCCCCCCACACGCGCGGTATGCCGGAGCGTCTCTCCCCGCGACCCCGCCCCCACCCCCCACCCCCCCACCCCCGAGCACCGAAGACGTGGAGGAGCGCCGGGATGGCGGGTCGCGGGGAGCACGTGAGTGACCCGCCCCTGCCTGGCACGCCCCTGCCTGGCACGCCCCTCGCAGCCAGCTCGGGAGGCTCCGCGAAGGCACCGTGCTTCCTAAAGACACCGTGCCTCCCAAAGACACCGTGCTTCCTAAAGCCACCTAAAGACATCCCTCTCACCCATCACCCGTCCCTATCTCTGCCGCCGCCAACTCCCACTCCACCGCCCGATTCCAAAGCGCAACAGACGTGGCGTCTCCGTCCGACATCTTCGAAGACTTTAACCTCCACCTCGAGACGCTTCTGGACATGATGGTTCTCGGAGGATCAAACCAAGAACTTTCTTCACGCACGGACAGCCGCTGCGATATTGGGCTGCTCTGTGCTGATCGCGGGGTTTCCTCCTCTCTGCGCTCGCTACTGATTCGCAAAAAAAAAAGAAAAAGAAGAGAGAGAAAGAATCACCATTTTTTTCCTCTTCTTCCTCCTTTTTTAGGGGGGTCTATTGTATATTTCTTCTCTACCTCTGCTTCTGCTGCTTCTTTCTTATTATTATTCTCTTTTCGTTTTCTTTCTTCCCCTTCCCTATTCTCCTTCCTCTCCCTCCCCCTTCCCCCCTTCCTCCTCCTCCTCCTCGTCTTCCCCTTCCTCCTCCTCCTCCCCCTCTCCCTCTTCTTCCCTATCCTCCTCCCCTCTTCCCCTTCCTCTCCCTTTCTCCTCCTCCTCCTCCTCTTCCACCCTTTCTCCTCCCCCTCTCTTCCCTTCCCTCTCCCTCTCCTCCTCCTACTCCCCCTCTTCCCCTTCCCTCTCCCCCGTCCTCCCCCCTTTTTCCCATTCCTCCTCCTCCTCCTCCTCCTCCCCTTCCCCTTGCCCTCTCCCCGACCCATCACAACCCACAACCGCATCGGAACCTCCCATGATTTACTGGGTCAAAGATCCAAATATTTTTTTTTACAGGCCCATAATACGAGATCCTGATGCAACTCGCCGCGCGATTTTCACTCCTACGGCCCCCTGTCAATAAGGGTTACAAATAAACTCCAGTTACCAAACAGTACAGAGGACACCCAGGGAGGGAAGAGGGAAGGAGGGGAGAGGGAAGGGGGAAGGGGGGGGAGGGGGACGAGTGAACATTCGCGAAGGTACGAGGAAAAAATTCCCGGAGTTGTGATCAGCAACAAGTGAGTTTGGGAAATGAACGTTTATGGGATTTGCCCCTTCAGATGGGGGCGGGGGGGGGGGGTGGGAGTTATGGATGAGTGGAGGGAGGGAGGGAGGGAGGGAGAGAGGGGAGGGAGGGAGGGAGGAGGGAGGGGGAAGGAGGGGAGGAGGGAGGGAGGGAGAGAGGGGTGTGAGTTTGTCTTTCAGTCAGTCTGTGTCTGTCTGCATCTAAGTATATATATATTAGTGGATGGAGGGAGAGAAAGAATAGAAAGAGAGAGAGAGAGAGAGAGAGAGAGAGAGAGAGAGAGAGAGAGAGAGAGAGAGAGAGAGAGAGAGAGAGAGAGAGAGAGAGAGAGAGAGAGAGATTGATAGATAGAGATATATATATAGAGAGAGAGAGATTGATAGATAGAGATAGAGATAGAGAGAGAGAGAGAGAGAGAGAGAGAGAGAGAGAGAGAGAGAGAGAGAGAGAGAGAGAGAGAGAGAGAGAGAGAGAGAGAGAGAGAGAGAAAGAGGGGGAGGGAAGAGGGAGGAGAGGATGAGGAGGAAGAGGAAGAGGAGAAAGAAGTGGGATAGAAAGAGGAGGAGGAGGAAGAAGAGGGGAGAGGAGGAGGAGGAGGAAGAAAAGAAGTAGACGAGGAAGAAGAACAGAAGTAGAAGAGAATAATAACAAAAAAAAAGAAGTACAAATGCAAGAACAAAAAGTAAAAAATAAAAAAATAAATAAATAAAAAATAAAAAAATAAAAAAAAACAGATAAAAAGGTGACGCCAACGAGCATCCGACCCGATGTCCCGCTGGCGCCCTCGACCGGCCCGTGGCAGACTCGGCGCCGCAGAAGAGGGCGCGAACACACTCTGCTATGCGCGCCCACTCGCACACGCCCAAAGCCATCGCATGGGGATAGAACCATACGCATATAAATGTGTGTGTTTGTGTGTGTGCACGTACATTACATACTCGTACACACACATACACAGACACACACACAAACAAACACACACACACACACACACACACACACACAAACACACGCACACACTCACACATACACCCACATACCTCATCCACGCGTACCCG
>NC_091562.1:42311015-42316015 GCF_042767895.1 Penaeus vannamei
CTCTCTCTCTCCTCTCTCTCTCTCTCTCTCTCTCCTCTCTCTCTTCCTCTCTCTTTCCTCTTTCCTTTCTTCTTCCTTTCCTCCTCTCCTCCCTTTCTTCCCTCCCTCCCTCCTCTCTCTCCTCTCCCTTTCTTTCTTTCTCTTTCTCCCTCCTCTCTTCTCTCTCTCCTTCTCCTCCTCCCTCCCTCCTCATTCCCTCCTCCCTCCCTCCCTCTCTCCTCTTTCCCTCTTTCCTCCTCCTCCTCCCTCCTCCTCCTCTTCCCTCCCTCATTCCCTCCCTCATTCCTCCTCCTCCCTTCCCTCCCTCATTCCCTCCCTCCCTCCCTCTCCTCTCTCTCTCTCTCTCTCTCTCTCTCTCTCTCTCTCTCTCTCTCTCCTCCTCCCTCCCTCTTCCCTCCTCCCTCCTCTCTCTCTCTCTCTCTCTCTCTCTCTCTCTCTCTCTCTCTCTCTCTCTCCTCCTCTCTTCCCTCCCTCCCTCCCTCTTCCTTCTTCTTCCTCTCTTCTTCTCTCTCTTCTCTCTCTTCTCTCTTCTCCCTCCCTCCTCCCTCCCTCCTCCTCCCTCCTTCCTCCCTCTCTCTCTCTCTCTCTCTTTCTAGCCAAGTGGCCCGCTCGCTCGCTCTAAAAGCCCTCGGTAAAACAGAGTCATATTATACCTCTGCATGACGTCACAGCCACTTGCCGTTCATTGAATGTAATAGCGTACGTACAGTCACCCCCTCCCCCTCCCCCTCCCTTCCCGATCTCCAACCCCCTTCCCCCAATCCTCTCTCCTTCCAATCCCACCTCCCCAACCCCTTCTCCAACCCCCCACCCCAACCCCCTCTCTTTACCCTCCTCCAACCCCCCTCTCCCCTTCTCCTTCCCCTTCTCTAACCCTCCCCACCTCCTTCCTCCCCTTCCTCCCCTTTCCACTCCCCACCCCCAACCCCTTCTCAACCCCCTCCCCTCCCACCTCCCATCCACCCCCTTCCCTTCCTCCCCTCGCCCCCGTCTCCCATCTTCCAAATTGCGCACATAGCACGCAAACGCACTCACTCACATGCACACGCACGTACGCACACACAATCGATGCCGCAGTGACACCATAATCACTATCAATATACCATGAGAAAAAAGAGGGGGGAGGGGGGAGGGGGGAGAATGGGGTTGGGTGGGGGGAGGGGGGAATGGGGTGGGGTGGGGGGAGAGGAGAGAATGGGGTGGGGAGGGGAATGAGGGAATAGGGTGGGGAGGGGGAGGGGGTGGAATGGGGGAATGGGGTGGGATGGGGGGAGGGGGAATGGGGGGAGGGGGGTGGAGGCCAGAGAACACGTAAGGAAAAGGTATGCATAAGAGAAGAGGCGATAAAGGACCCGATAAAGAAAGAACAGCGGAGGAAAAAGGGGGAGAAGGAGAGGGAGAAGAACAAAAGGAGCAAGAAGGGGAGGATGAAGATGAAGATGAAGATGATGTAGAAGAAAGAAGGAAGGCAAGTAGATGAAGGCGATTCGGATGACGATGATGAAGATAAAGATAAAGATGATGATGATGATGATGATGATGACGATGACGACGACGATGATGATGACGATGATGATGATGATAATGACGATGAAGATGATGATGATGACGATGACGACGACAACGATGATGATGACGACGAAGATAATGATGATTATGATGATGACGGTGATTATGATTATGATAATTACGATGATGATGGCGGCAATGAACAGTATTAATTTACAACAGAAGTAAAAAGGAACATCTTCATAGTGCAAGACATGTATTTAATCGGTTCCAATTACAATTATATCTTAGTAGAAAATATAATCATTCCCATCTACGCTTTTTTTAACAGCTGATGATAAAGATGACAAAGATGACGATGATCATGATAAAGAGAACAAAAAAGAACAAGATCAAGAACAGGAGAGCAACGAATAAAAAGATAAGAGGAACAATATAATGATAAGGAGACGATGCAAAAAAAAAAAAAAAAAAAAAAAAAAAACTGATGAATGAAAAAAAAAATAAATAAATAAACAGCACACGCCCACACGCCCTTAAAGCTCCTTAGGGTAGACACCATCAACCTGGACGACAAATTAGGGAAAAGTCTCCGGCCTACCTCTTCGTCAGAACACAAATCCATCACAGGCTCTATAAGGCTCTATAAAGTCTCTCAAAGGGCTCTATAAGCTTCTCCCGCCTTGCATTTATTCATCTCCCTTGACTCACTTCCTCTTTTCATTCTTGTTTCTCTTTATTTCTTCTTTTATCGAAATCGTGTGTTTATTCATTTATATAGGCAGAGAGGGAGGAAGGGGGAGAGGGGAGAGGGGAGAGGGGAGAGGGGAGAGAGAGAGAGAGAGAGAGAGAGAGAGAGAGAGAGAGAGAGAGAGAGAGAGAGAGAGAGAGAGAGAGAATAAGAGAGAAAGAGAGAAATCGAAAGAAGAGTAGATTTAAAGAAAAGAGGAAAAAAGAAAAAGAACAATAAAAGAAATAAGGGAAAGAAAGAAAAAATAATAATAAAAAAACGAAAAAAAAAACTAAAAAAAAAACTAAAAAAAAAAACGAAAGAAGAAAAAAGAAATAAGAAAGAAGAAAAACAGGAAGACACAAACCCGACACACCACCACCACCAACACGAGAAAAGAAAAGGGAATATCACGGATCACACGCACAAAGGACAGTTACTCCACCACCTGCACAACCACCTTCAGGAGAGGGAGAATCTTGCCGACGCCAGCAATAGAGCAACAACACAATAAAGATGAGACGAGAGGCAATAACCGTGAATAACGATACACAAAGGGAGGAAATATAATTAGGGGATGGGGAGGGAGGGAGGGAGGGAGGGAGGAGAAGGGAGAAAAGGTGGAGAACTAGGAGGATGAGGATGGAAGGGGGAGGGGAGGGGGAGGGAGAGAGGGAGGGGAGGGAGGGAGGGAGGGAGGGAGGGAGGGAGAGAGAGAGAGAGAGAGAGATGAGAGGAGGAGAGAGAGAGAGAGAGAGAGAGAGAGAGAGAGAGAGAGAGAGAGAGAGAGAGAGAGAGAGAGAGAATGAATGAAAGGGAAATGAATGAAATTAAAAAAAAAAAACGAAAAAGAAATAAAAAAAAATAATACATAGATTTGAGGAAATCTGCGGAGAAAAACAAAATAAAGAGAAGAAAAGACAACCACCAAGAAGAGGAAGAAGAAGAAAAGTCAACAAAAGCCCCTGAAAAAAATTTAAGAAAGCAAAGGATGACAGAGACAGAAATAAAAAAAATTAGTCTAATCTAAACAATACTAAAAAACAAAAAAACAAAAAACAAGTACGGGATCCAACATGAAACGAAAGTGAAAAAAATAAAATATAACAATAAAAGGGAGGGAGATAAACAGAATGAGAAAGGAAAGAAAATAGCGAACGAAAGAAAGAAGGAAGACAGGAAGAGAGGAAAAAAAGAAAGAAAAACAAACAAATCACGAAAGAAACAAAAAGGAAGAGAAAAAACAATCAAGGCAAAAAGAAAAAGAAAGAAAACAAACAAATCAAGAAAGAAATCAAGAGAAAGAGAAAGAAAGAAATGAATAAATCAAGAGAAAGAGAAAGAGAGAAAGAAAAAAAATCAAGAAACCAAGAAAAAAAACGAAAGAGAAAGAGATGAAGAAAAAAAAGAAAGAAAGAGAAAGAGAAAGACAGAAAGAAAGAAAGAGAAAGAGCGACAGAGAGAGCCTTCGGAGCACCGGCGGGCGTGACCCTGGCCAAGCACATCTCCCGGCCGTCTGGGTGCCAAAGGCGAGTGTGGGAAGGTCAGGATTAAGTTTATCTTGGACATTATACTTGCATTACGAGAGCCGATCGTGCCAGCCTGTTTGGGCATGTGCGTGCGTGTGTGTGCGTGCGTGCGTGTGTGTGCGTGTGCGTGCGTGTGTGTGCGGGTGTGTGTGTGTGTGTGCGTGTGCGTGTGCGTGCGTAGGTGCGTGGCGAGTGTTCTCCTTTTTATAGATCTGTCTATATGTGGGTTATGTATGTATGAGGCTGAGGGCCCGTGTGCAGGAGGCATGGGAGAGAAGGAAAGAAAACGAAGGATGCAGGTTAGATATTAGGATAAATAGTGGATAGATAGATAGATAGATAGATAGATAGATAGATAGATAGATAGATAAATAGATAGATAGATAGATAGATAGATAGATAGATAGATAGATAGATAGATAGATAGATAGATAGATAGATAGATAGATTGATAGATAGACTGATTGATAGAGAAACAAGAGGAGGGGAGTACGAGAGAGAGAGAGAGAGAAAGAGAGAGAGAGAGAGAGAGAGAGAGAGAGAGAGAGAGAGAGAGAGAGAGAGAGAGAGAGAGAGAGAGAGAGAGAGAGAGACAGAGAGACAGAGACAGAGACAGAGACAGAGACAGAGACAGAGACAGAGACAGAGACAGAGACAGAGACAGAGACAGAGAGAGAGAGCAAGCGAAATAAAGAATACCAAAGACCTTGTTTATGACAGTGTTCATTCGCGCATTCGTCAGCACACAGAAAGATCTTTTTGAAATGCATGTACGTGTGTTTCTCGCCTCTGTCCGTCAATGCACACTAATTTGCATAACGTATCAACGCATACACCACAGTAAAAGTTCACCAAAGGTCACTTATATTCTCTACACACGTTGAGAAAGACAACAGCCTACCTTGGAGTGGAGTGTAGATCGTCCTTGCTTGAAATCCTTGGCGGTTGTTCTTAAAAATATCCTTTTCTCCTGCAGATATGCGACAGATTTTTTATTTCTCTCAAACTGATTTTCCTAACTTGAAATATTCGTTATAAACACAACTACATTCACTGCGTCCCCCTAACACCTTCTGGCTTTCAATCGCACTTTTTCCCGCTCATCTGCATAAAATCTGCACACATCACATGCGATAACGACACGATTTCACGAGATTTTGCAACAAATCATTCTTGACAACTTGGCAAAACTTTTTTATTATTCACAACATCCTCTTTGCTGAGCTCCCTCG
>NC_091562.1:42323515-42331015 GCF_042767895.1 Penaeus vannamei
CTATCCCTCGTGCATCCTATCCTTCCCTCTATCCGCTATCCCCCACTATCCCTCGCCCAGCCTATCCTTCCCTCATCTATCCTCTATCCCCCACTATCCCTCGCCCAGCCTATCCTTCCCTCATCTATCCTCTATCCCCCACTATCCCTCGTCCAGCCTATCCTTCCCTCATCTATCCTCTATCTCCTACTATCCCTCGTTCAGCCTATCCTTCCCTCATCTATCCTCCATCCCCCTCTATCCCTCGCTCAGCCTATCCTTCCCTCTATCCTCTATCCCTCGTCCAGCCTATCCTTCCCTCTATCCTCTATCCCTCGTCCAGCCTATCCTTCCCTCTATCCTCTATCCCTCGTCCAGCCTATCCTTCCCTCTATCCTCTATCCCTCGCCCAGCCTATCCTCCCCTCATCTATCCTCTATCCTCTATCCCCGTATTCTTGATGAACCCATTCGCCAACTACAGAATTCATTTTCCACCAAATGCACATGCCTGATTGTCCCTTCGTGTCATTCTCTCGGTTTTGGGGCCACTGTCTCTCTGGCACTGTGGCACTCTCGAGCTTTTTCGGGTTTCTGTATGTTGTGTGTGTGTGTGTGTGTGTGTGTGTGTGTGTGTGTGTGTGTGTGTGTGTGTGTGTGTGTGTGTGTGTGTGTGTGTGTGTGTGTGTGTGTGTGTGTGTGTGTGTGTGTGTGTGTGTGTGTGTGTGTGTGTGTGTTGGGTGTGTGTGTGTGTGTGTGTGTGTGTGTGTGTGTGTGTGTGTGTGTGTTAAAATCTTTTCAATCCTTTTTTTTAAAGCTTCCTCATCGGTCTACACTCTTCCATTATCCTCACAACCTACTCTTTTACTCCCTTATCATCTAATTATCACAGTTTTTTCCTATTCCCTATCTTTCTCTTCATCAGTTGTGTTACTACCTCCTCTTCCTACCATATAACCACCAGTTCAATCCTCTTCCACATCCTACTCTCAGTCTACCACATCAATCCACACCCAATCCACTCGGGTATCCATCCACGTGGATCTATCCTCCACTAAAAGCCTTCCACTTTTTTTTTTTTTTTGTTCTTTGTCTTTCCATGAGGTTCATATTCTTACACTTATTCTCCCTCTTGCATTCCACTCTCAGCCACACCCTTTTTATACACATTCCATTCTTAATTATACGCTAACCCCTTTTTAGTCGAGTGTTTTTTTCTCGACTTCCTTCCTTCTCTCTTTCCTTCTTCTATTTCTGTTTTCTGTTTTTTTTTTCCATCTCCTATTATTGTTCTTTTTTCTTTTCCTCCGAGTTTTCCGCCTCTCCTTTTTCTAATTTTATTTTAATCTTCAATTTCATTTTTTACTTCATTTTATATATTCTCTTCTTTTGCCTAAAGCGTCTCCACCACCTCCACCTCCACCAAACCTTCCTCTCCTCCTCCACCTCCACCTTCGCCCCCACCTCCGCCTCCATCTCCCTCTTTTTAACCGTAGACCGAAGCCCTCCTCTCTTTCTCTCTCATTCTCTCTCTCTGTCTCATTCTCTCTCCTCTCTCATTCTCTCTCTCTCTCTCATTCTAACTCCCCCTCTCATTCTCCTCATTCTCTTTCTCTCTCTCTTCTACTTACCCACAGAGGAGGAAGGTCGGACAGAGCTAACATCTCCCTCTAGTCTGGTCTAGTGTGGTCAGTCTATCTGTCCAGTCTGGTATGTCTGTCTGGTCTAGTCTAGTCTGGTCTGTCTAGTCTTGTCTGGTTTGGTTTTGTCTTGTCTGGTCTTGTCTGGTTTGGTTTTGTCTTGTCTGGTCTTTTCTGGTCCGGTCTGTCTGTCTGTTAGTCTGGTCTGGTTTAGTATGGTCTTGTCTGGTCCGGTCTGTCTGTTTATTGGTCTGGTCCGGTCCGGTCTGTCTGTCCTGGTCTGGTCTTGTCTGGTCCGGTCTGTCTGTTTATTGGTCTGGTCTGGTCTGGTCCGGTCCGGTCCGGTCTGTCTGTCCTGCTCTGGTCTTGTCTGGTCGGTCTGTGGTCTCCGCCAAGACTGCACGACACGCCGCTCTTTAATGCTAGTAAAGCACACGAGAGGGGGGAGGTGGAGGGGGTGGGGGTAGGGAAGGAGGGGAGGGGGGGATTTGCACTATATTGGAAAGATTGGACAGCCTCCTTTAAAGACGATCTTGCAAGGCGATTTTTTTTCAGGGTTTGATTTTAGCGTTTTTTTAATGTTCAGTTTGCTTTGCTCTTCTTTTCTCTCTCTCTGCTCCTTCCTTCCCTCCCCCTCGCCTCCTTTCCTCCCTCTCTCTCTCTCTCCCTTCCTTCCTTCTCTCCTTCCCTCTCCTTTCCTTCCTTTTCTCCCTCCCTTCCTCCCTCTCTCTCTCCTTCCCTCCCTCCCCCTCTCTACCTTCCTTTCTCCCCCTCCCTCCTTCCTTCTATCCTTCCCTCTCCCTCCCTCTCCCTTCCTTCCTCCTCTCCTTCACTCCTCCCTCCTTTCCTCCATCCCCCCCTCTCTCTCTCCCTTCCTTCTCTCCCACACTCCCACCCCCTCTTCCTCCCTGTCTTCCTATCCTCCTTCTATCTCTCCTTCTCCCCCCCTTTTCCCCTCTCTCCCTTCTCTCCCTCAACAAAAGCTTACTCCAGAATCCACAATTTCCTTTGGCCTTCACTTCACCTCCACTCCTCTACTCCGCGACGACATAGGTCAAAAGGTCACGCATATTAATAAATATCATATTAAAACTCCATGAACGAGCTTTGGTGGGATTTAAAAAGGGCATGTTCTGTGTTCTCATCTTGTTCTTCGCGGAGGAAATAAACCATTATAACAAACCAATATAACAAAGCATTAAACTAACAATCATAAACGACAGGTATAACATAGAAAAACATTATAACACGGCATCATAACAAACCATTATAAAAAGATCATAACAAACCCCTCTAACAACCCATTATAACGAACGATTATAACAAATAATTAATCATTATAACAAAGCATAACACACCCCTATGACCTTTATCACAAACCATCATAACAAACCTTTATAAAACGACACCATAACAATAAACCAACACAACAAGATATAACAACCCATTCATATGAACAACCATGACAACAAACCACATCGCCAAACCACCATAACAAACCATTAATATGAACGACCATAACAACCCATTCATATGAACGACCATAACAACCCATTGATATGAACGACCACAACAACAAACCACAGCAAGCCACCATAACGACCCATTCATATGAACGACCATAACAACCCATTGATAAGAACGACCATAACAACCCATTCATATGAACGACCATAACAACCCATTCATATGAACGACCATAACAACCCATTCATATGAACGACCATAACGACCCATTCATATGAACGACCATAACAACCCATTCATATGAACGACCATAACAACCCATTCATATGAACGACCATAACAACCCATTCATATGAACGACCACAACAACAAATCACAGCAAACCACCATAACAACCCATCCAAGCGAACGACTGTAACAAACCCTAACAACAAACGACCTCAGAACGCAGACAGCCGAAGCGAGACGACACACACTGACAGCCAATATCACAGCGTGTCTTGTAGCGTGTGTGTGTCTGTCGGTCTCGGGTTACCTCTCCACACGCAAGAAATATTTATGGACATGTTAACAGCTTTCTTAGGTGCCTTTGTTAGAAGGGATGGGGGGGTAGGTGGAAGAGGGAGAGGGGGGGGGGGTAGGTGGAAGAGGGAGGGGGAAGGGAGAGGGGGTAGGTGGGAGAGGGAGGGGGAGGGGGAAGGGAGGGGAAGGGTAGGGGAAGGGAGGGGGTAGGGGAGAGGAGGGAAGGAGGAGGGGAGGGGGAAGTGGAAGGGGAAGGGGAAGGGAGAGGGGGTAGGTGGGAAAGAGGGAGGGGGGAGGGGAGGGGAAGGGGAAGGGAGAGGGAGGAGGGGAAGGGAGAGGGGGTAGGTGGAAGGGGAGGGGGAGGTGGAAGAGGGAAAGGGGAGGGGAGGGGGGAGGGGAAGGGAGAGGGGGTAGGTGGAAGAGGGAGGGGAGGGTGAAGGGAGGGGGAGGGGGAAAAGGGAAGGGAAGGGGAAGTGGGTAGGGGGGAACTGATAGAGGGAGGGAGAAAGGGGTAGGGAGTAGGGAGGAGATGGAGGGAGGGGGAGGGGGAGGGAGGGATGTTACTACAGCTGCTATGATCGATTTTTTTCGTTTTCTTTTTTGCGAATGGTGATCAGGGTAAAGAAGAATAAATGTGTAATTAGAGGGTGAAAAAATCGTATTTATTTTTTCCTTTTATGAGTCCCAGACCGTAAATTAGCGTGTTTTTTTATGTCACGTCAGATTACCCGAGATTATAAAGGAGAGAGTAATGTCAATATCAGATTTGTCCCCAACTTTGCAAATCACGAACTTGTCTTCATTTCTCTTTTCGTCCCTTTTCTTGGAACGAGTTAACGAATCGAGGAGAGGAAGAAGAGAGAAACAACACACACACATAAGAAAAAAAGAAAGAAAAGAGAAGACAAAAGGGATGATAAAAAGTACGAAGAACATGAAAATCGAATCCCAAGCCGTGTGCCAAATGTTAATCGTGGATTCGAACGCGTGTCACCCTAGTAAGACGAACACAAGGAGGGGAAAAAATGTCCCCTCAGTGAGTGTCTGTCTGTCACCCCCTCTCCCTCCCCCTCCTCCCTTTACCCTCAACCCCCCACCTCTCGATCTTCTCCCTCTCCCTCCCCCTTTACCCCCTACGCTCAGCTTCCCGCCCCCCTTCCCCCCACCTCCACCCCTTCCCCCTTCCCCCCAACCTCCACCCCTTCCCCCTTTCCCCCCAACCTCCTCAGCCCCTTCCCCCTTCCCCCCACCTCCACCCTTCCCCCTTCCCCCCCCACCTCCACCCCCTTCCCCCATCTCCCCCACCTCAACCCCCTTCCCCCTTCCCCCCCACCTCCACCCCTTCCCCCCTTCCCCCCACCTCATCCCCCTTCCCCTTCCCACCCAAGCCTCCCGCCCCTTCCCCCCACCACTCAACCCTTCCCCCTTCCCTCTTCCCCCCCACCTCCACCCCTTCCCCCTTCCCCCCAACCTCCACCCCTTCCCCTCTTCCCCCCCACCCTCCACCCTTCCCCCCACCTCCACCCCCTTCCCCCTTCCCCCCACCTCCATCCCTTCCCCTTCCCCCACCTCACCCCTTCCCCCTTCCCCCCACCTCCACCCCTTCCCCCTTCCCCCCCCACCTCTGCACCTCTTCCCCCTTCCCCCCACCTCCCACCCCTTCCCTCTTCCCCCCCCACGCTCCACATCCCCTTCCCCCTTCCCCCCAACCTCCACCTCTTCCCCCCACCTCAACCCCTTCCCCCTTCCCCCCCCACCTCCCGCACCCCTTCCCCTTCCCCCTTCCCCCCAACCTCCACCCCTTCCCCCTTCCCCCCACCTCCACCCCCTTCCCCCTTCCCCCCACCTCCATCCCTTCCCCCTTCCCCCCACCTCTCCACCCCTTCCCCCTTCCCCCCCCACCTCCACCCCTTCCCCCTTCCCCCCACCCCCTCAACCCCTTCCCCCTTCCCCCCACCTCAACCCCGCCCCCTTCCCCCTAACTCCACCCCTTCCCCCCAAGTAATCACGACCAGGAACACCTCGAGACACGCCCATTCGGCAGACACTTAGATTGAAGCGTCGGTCACAAACCGGTTCCCTAAAGCAATAAAATGTATCCAATTAAGTGAATAAAGAAAAGGATTCCTCGTCTCCCCTTTTCCCTGGAGGTGTTGGGTCTCCGGCGGTTTATGGTGCTCGGCTGACACTACGGCGCCGCGTAAAGGGGTTATGGTGCTCGGCTGACACTACGGCGCCGCGTAAAGGGGTTATGGTGCTCGGCTGACACTACGGCGCCGCGTAAAGGGGTTATGGTGCTCGGCTGACACTACGGCGCCGTGTAAAGGGGTTATGGTGCTTCGTCTCGGCAGGACAGGGTCACGTCTTCGGTTATGGTGCTCGGCTGACACTACGGCGCCGCGTAAAGGGGTTATGGTGCTCGGCTGACACTACGGCGCCGCGTAAAGGGGTTATGGTGCTCGGCTGACACTACGGCAAGCGTAAAGGGGTTATGGTGCTCCGTCTCGGCAGGACAGTGTCACGTATTCGGTTATGGTGCGAGGGCCGCTATGGTGCACCGCGGAGGATGGTTCAACGAGCGATGGTACACACATAAGGGCCAAGTTTCTACCTCCCCCCCACCCCCCCTCCCCGAGTGCCAGGGTACCGCGTAACATGGTATTAAAGTCCCCTGGTATTATGGTTATGATACGAACCTTATGGTTATAATGGTATATAGCCCTGTGTGTGTTTTGGCAGTATGGTTATATATCTCTTTATTAGTCTGTGGCATCTCGGGGTCATAGAGGCACTCTCTCTCTCTCTGTCTGCCTGTCTGTCTGTCTGTCTGTCTGTCTCTCTCTCTCTCTCTCTCTCTCTCTCTCCTCTCTCTGTCTCTCTCTGTCTCTCTCTGTCTCTCTCTCTCTCTCTCTCTCTCTCTCTCTCTCTCTCTCTCTCTCTCTCTCTCTCTCTCTCTCTCTCTCGTCCTCTTCCTCGAAAGGCACTGATGCCACATGCTCGATTATGATGCCTCGCTGACGTCGCGGTGCCAAGTACAGGATAACAGTGCCTCGATGACACTGCGGCGCTCCTACTGTGCAGGTTACAGTGCCTCCGTGGCTGCGTGTTCTAGCTGTAAGACGCGCAGTGTTCTAGCTATTTTGTTCTCCTGTTCATGATGTTCTCTGTCCTATAGAACGTCAATTCTCCTTTTCCTTCCTCTCTCTTTTCCGTCTCTTCGTTCTTTATTCATCTTCCGTTTGCTCCTTCCTCTTTCGCCCGGTTCCTTCCTCCCCCTTTCTTCACTTTCCCTCTTTCCCATTCCCCTCTCTTCTTTCCTGCGCTTTACCCTTCCTCCTTTCCCACCCCCTCTATCCAACCTCCTCCCCTTTTCCCTCCTCCTCCTCCTTCCCCTTCCCCTCCTCCTCCTCTTCCTCTTTCCTCCTCCCTCCTTCCTCCCTATTCCTTCTCAGCCGCTTTTCCTCCCTCTCCTTCCTTCCTCCCTCTCTCCCCCACCCCCTCCTCTCCTCCTTTCCTTCCTCCTTTCCTTCTCCTTCCTCCCTACCCCACCCCGCTCTCCTCCTTACAATGCCTTCGTACCGCCGCGGCTTCTCCAGCAGGTACTGGGAGCGCTTCCTGCAGGAGCGGCACCTTTAATTACCCCTTTCGCTCTTCAGGGATCAGGTTAGGGCGTAGGGGAAGGGGGGGAGAGGGTGAGGGGGGTGAGGAGGGGGAGTGGGGGATGGGTGGAAAGGATAGGAGAGAGAAGAGGGAGGAGGAAGTGGGGGAAGGGAGGTGATAGGGAGAGAAAAGGGAGGAGGAAAGTGGAGGATGGGTGGAGGGAAGGAGTAAGGAGGGGATAGGGAAGGAAGGAGGGAGGGGAAGTGAGAGAAAGGGAGGTGAGGAGGGGATGG
>NC_091562.1:42336015-42356015 GCF_042767895.1 Penaeus vannamei
CAGACAGAGACAGAGAGAAAGAGAGAGAAAGAACAAAAAAAAAAAAACTGGTTAGAAAACAAGCGATCCTTGCATAATACCGCCGTGTTATCATGGTCCAGTTAGTGAAGCAGTGATCAATGTTGCAGGGAGGTTAGGCATACACGTTGCAGTGCAGGGGGGGGGGGGAGCGGTGTGAACGTACCCCCCCTCTACCCCCCCTCCCTCACCCCCCCCTCACCCCTCCCCGCCCACTTGTTCAAGCAGACGCGTTGCTTGTTCATGCTGATCAATGAAGCGAGAACACTTTGGCAAAAAAATTCTAATTATGTACTTTGGGTTCTTTAGCGATGGTCTGCCGTGTGGGTGCGGGGCTGGGAGGAGGGTGGGGGGGAAGAGGGGAGGGTGTTATCTATTTTTTTCTCAAGTGTAGTCGTGTTAACTATTCTACAAGGTCGTGTTGTATTCTTAAATTGCAGTCGTGTTAACTATTCTACAAGGTCGTGTTGTATTCTTAAATTGTAGTTGTATTAAGTATTCTACAAAGAAGTGCCTTATTCTTTAAGTATTCTACAAGGTCGTGTTGTATTCTTAAAGTAATTTTGTTAAGTATTCTACAAAGACGTGTGTCTTATTCTTTAAGTATTCTACAAGGTCGTGTTGTATTCTTAAAGTGTAATTTTGTTAAGTATTCTACAAAGACGTGTGTCTTATTATTTAAGTATTCTACAAGGTCGTGTTGTATTCTTGAAGTGTAGCTGTGTTAAGTATTCTACAAGGGCGTGTCTTTAAGTATTCTACATGGTGTGTTTTATTCGTAAAGTGTAGTTGTGTTATTCTACAAGGAGGCATGTTTATTCTTTAAGGGTGGTTGTTGAAGTAGTCTAAAAAAAGACATTGTGCATGTGTGTATACGAATGCATAGATGAGTTGGAATTAAAAAGTTAAATAAAAAGAATTAATGAAGGATGAAATATATGAAGGGGGGGGGTGAGGTATATTACGGAAGAGGGGGGGTGAGGGGGAGACGAAAAGTGGAAAATGGGAATAAAGAGGAGGGAGGGGAGACGATAACAAGATAAAGAAAAAGATAAAGATAAGAGCAACAGAAATAGCCAGTGATATTAATGTACTTCCGGTGATGGCGGTATTGAGAATAATTAAGAGTAATAGCAATGATGATGATGATGATGATATCAATGCTAATGCTAATATTAATGCGATTATGATAGAAATGATAATAATAATAACAATAATAATAATAATATTAGTAATAATAATAATAACCATAATGACAATAACAATAACAATAATAACATTAATAATAACAATAATAATAGTGACAACAAAATGAATAATAATCATAATAATAATAATCATAACAATAATAATAGCAACGATATCAACAACAATAACAATAATAATAACAATAATAATAAAACAAAAATCAATGACGACGAAAAAGCCGGCACCAGCAACCATCCAAACTACAATATCCAACAAAAACAACAATAAAAATAATCCGAACGGTAGAAAGCGGATCCCTTGATCAATAGCTCTCGATGGGCGGTGCGCTCTCCGGCCCGAGTGCCAAGGCAGTGCCACGTCTCCGCGGAAGAGACCGGGCGAGGCACTCACACACTTCCTTGGACAATTTGCACGATTCCCTCGATTCTTAGGCCTATGGTGACATGTCTCGGCCTCTGACCCTTTCGTGACACACGGGGAGGCTCGGTGCACTGCCTGCATGACCGTGTGCACATGCATGCACTCACTCGCATGAATGCACGCACGCATGAACACGCACATACGTACAGGCATACACACACAGACACAGACACACACAGACACACACACACAGACACACAGACAGACACACAGACACACAGACACACACACACACACACACACACACACACACACACACACATATATATATATATATATATATACGTATATACATAAACATATACACGTACACATATAGATAGATAGTTAGAGATAGATATAAAGATATAGATATATAGATATTTATCTAATCAATCATGTATCTATACACATACAAACACACACGCACCCCTATCTGACATCACTATCTCTAAAGTTCCCCATTTTATTCAACCTCATTTCTTCTCTTTTACATTCTCATATCTCTCCTGTTTCCGACCGCCGTCTCGTTGGCCAATAGAAAGAAGGAAATAAAGGTAGGAAGGGGAGGAGGAGGGGGAGGAGGAGGGAGGAGGAGGAGGGAGGAGGGAGGAGGAGGAGGAGGAGGAGGAGGAGGAGGAGGGAGGAGGAGGGGGGAGGGGGAGGAGGGAGGGAGGAGGAAGGAGGAGGGAGAAGGAGGAGGAGGAGGGAAGAGGAGGAAGAGGGAGGGAGAAGAAGAAGCAGTAGGAAGAAGAAGAAGAACGAAGAAGGAGAAGAAGAAGAGGAAGAAAGAAGGAGGAGGAGAGAAGAGAGGGAAAGGGGATGATAAATAGAAGGAATAATAATAATAAGAGGAATAAGAGAAAAGAAATAAGAATAAAAAGAGTAAGAAAGTCGAGAGGAGGAAGGAGAAGAACGACTAAAGAAGAGGTAGGCAAGAAAAGGAGATAAGATGAAGGGGGAAAATGTTTTGATGGAGGAGGAGCAGATAGAATGAAAATGAGAAAAGGGAGAGGAGACGAGAACGAAAGAAAAGGGAGAGAATTGAGAGAGGGACGGGGAGTGGGGACAAAAAGGGGAAGAAAAGAAAAAGAAGAGAAAAGAGAGAACGGGAGAGAAAAAAAAACAAACAAACAAACAAAACCACAGAGAAAAAGAAGGTGAGAAAAAAGGTCCTATGACTGGGTGGGGGAAAAGTTGGAAAGTGGGAGAAAGAGGGAGGGGGCGGGGAGGAAGAGAGAATTATGAAAGCCACAAGAACAGAAAAAAGTTGGATTCTCGTCTCGCACTATATCTAAGGAGAAGAACAAGAAGACGAGCTGAATGAAGAAGTTCGAAATCATGGCACCATAAAGCATAGGAACAAGGAGGAGGAAGGAGGAGGAAGGGGAGGAGGAGGAAGGGGAACAGAGGAAGGGAATGAAGAGGAGGGAAGGAGGGAGGAAGGGGGAGGAGGTGGAACACAAAAGCGGGAGGAGGAGGAGGAAGGAGGGAGAAGGGAGGAGGAGGGTGGAAGGGAGGAGGAAGGGGAAGGGGAGTTGGAAGAGGACAGGTGGAAGGGGAGGAGATTGGGAGAGGAGGAGGAGGGAGGATTGGAGAGGATAAGGTGGAAGGAGAGGAGAGATTGGGAGGTAAAGAGGAGAGAGGAAGGGGGTGATTGGAAGGGATAGGTGGAAGGGGAGGGAGGATTGGGAGGGGAGGAGAGAGGAAGAGGTGATTGGAAGGGATAGGTGGAAGGAGGAGGAGGACTTGGGAGGGGAGGCAGGAAAGGGGGTGATTGGATCAGGGATAGGGGAAAGGGGAGGAGGATTGGGAGGAGGAGGAGAAGGGGGTGGGATTGGAAGGGATAGGGTGGAAGGGGAGGAGGACGGGAGGGGGAGGAGGAGGAAGGGGGTAGGTCGGAAGGATAGGTGGAAGGGGAGGAGGATTGAGGGGGGAGGAGGAAGGGGGGTGATTGAAGAAGGAGTATAGGTGCTGGAGAGGGAGGAGAGTTGGATTTCCCCGAGGGGCACTAAATCTAAGGAGGAAGGGGGTGATTGGAAAGGGAGCTGAGGTGGAAGGGGAGTTCGAGGATTGGGAGGGGAGGAGGAAGGAGGAGGAGGTGGAAGGGGGAGGAGGGAGGAGGTGGAGGGGGAGGTGAGGAAGGGGAGGGGGAGGAGGTGGAAGGGAGAGAGGAGGAAGGAAGGAGGGAGGGAGGGAGGAGGAGGGGGAGAGAGGAGTGAGGGAGGGGGAGGAGGAAGGAAGGAGGGGGAGAGGAGGAGGAGGAGGAGGAAGGAGGGGGGGGAGTTAGGAGGAGGAGGAGGACAGCTAATAGAGGAGGGAGGAGGGAGGGAAGGGGAAGGAAGAGGAAGAGAGGGAGTAGGAAGGCGGAAGGAGGAGATAGAGTAGGGGGTAGGGAGGAAGGGGGGTGATTGGAGTGGGAAGAAGGAGGAAGGAGGAGGGAGGAAGAGGAGTATGAGGACGGGGAGGAGGTGGAGGAAGGAGGAAGAGGAGGAAGGGGAGGCAGAAGGGAGAGAGGAGAAGTGAGGAAGGAGAGGGTGGAGGAGGAGAGGAAGGAGTAGGAGGAAGGAGGGGCGAGGTGGAAGGGAGAGGAGGAGAGAGAGAAGAGAGGAAGGAGGATAAAGAGGAGTAAGAGGAGTGGTTAGGAAGACAGGGAGGAGAAAGTAGGTAAGGGGGAGAAGGAAGAGGAGGAGATGGAGAGAAAGAGAATAATATCAAGTCTGAACACTACAGAGGGAGGAGAAGAAGAAGAAGAAGAAGTAGAAGAAGAAGATGAATGCAGAAAGAAAAACTGAAAACGAAAAAGAAAAACAAAAACAAGGAAATAGAAGAAGAAGGAAGGAACAAAACCTAGTAGAAACATAAGAAGAAAAATAAGAGGAACAAGAACGAACGAACTAAAGAACAAACCAAGAGGAAGACTTTTGACCCCCCCACTCCATAAAAAACACCTCTAAAAAAAATCCCCCCCCCCAAAAAAGAAAAAATCATAACCAGCGCCCTCTGACTTCAAAGGGAGGAGATGAGAGCTAGACCATGGCGCTAGGTCACCCGAAGGAGGGATTTCCAAAGTGAAATGACCAGGAATCATCTCATGAGGATAACAGTGATATCCCTCAGTGGCTGATGTGGACCTCGCCATCTCTATATTTCCATGCGGGAGAAAATGATTATGACCCCGCGGTCTGTGGTCATCGCCCGTGCGTGCTCTCTCTCTCTCTCTCTCTCTCTCTCTCTCTCTCTCTCTCTCTCTCTCTCTCTCTCTCTCTCTCTCTCTCTCTCTCTCTCATCTCTCTCGCGTTTTCAAAACCTTCATTTTATCTCTCTCTCTCTCTTCTTCCTTTAATATTTCTTTCGCGTTTTTTGTTTCTTTGATTGTCTCTCCCTTTTCTTCTTTAATATTTATTTCTGCTTTTGTTTCATCTTTAATTGTCTACCTTCTTTCTTTCTTTAATATTTCTTTCGTGTTTTTTTGTTTTGTTTCTTTATTTCTCTCTTGTGCTTTCTTCCTTTAATCTCTCTCTAGCTTTTCTTACTTCCTTATTTCTCTTTTCTTTCTTCCCTTAATATCTCTTTCGCGTTTTTTTGTTTCTTTATTTCTCTTTTTTTCTTATTTTAATCTTTCTTTCGTGTTTTTTTTGGTTTCTTTATTTATCTTTTCTTTCTTTCTTTAATCTTTCTCTCGCTTTTTTTGTTTCTTTATTTCTCTTTCCTTTCTTCCTTTAATATTTTTTTCGCTTTTTTTGTTTTTAACTTTCTTTGTCTTCTCCTTTCTTTCTTTAATCTTTCTTTTTCGTGTTTTTTTGTTTACTTTATTTCTCTTCTTTCTTTTAATATTTCTTTATTTCTCTTTCCTTTATTCCTTTAATCTTTCTTTCGCACGTTTTTTGTTTCTTTAATTGTCTCTTCTTTTCTTTCTTTAATCTTTTCTCTCGTGTTTTTTATTTCTTTATTTCTCTTTCCTTTCTTCCTTTAATATTTTTTTCGCTTTTTTTGTTTCTTTATTTCTCTTTCCTTTATTCCTTTAATCTTTCTTTCGCTTTTCTTGCTTCCTTATTTCTCTTTCCTTTCTTCCTTTAATATTTCTTTTGCTTTTTTTTGTTTCTTTATTTCTCTCTTCTTTCTTCCTTTAATCTTTCCTTCGCTTTTTTGTTTCCTTATTTATCTCTCCTTTCTCACTCTTTCTGTCTTCCTTCTTTTTCCTTTCTGATTCCCTTATTTGGGGTGGGGATAGAGGATGATGAGGAGGAGGAAGAAGAGGAGAGTGGAGGAAAAGTAGGAGGAAGAAGAGGAAAAGGAGGAGGAAGAAGAGGAGAGAAAGAGGAGGAAAAGGAGGAAGAAGAGGAGAGAAAGGGGAGGAAGAAGAGGAGAGAAAGAGGAGGAAGAAGAGGAGATAGAGTGGAGGAAAAGGAGGAGAAAAAAGAGAGGAGAGAGAAAGACGAGGAAAAGAAGGAGGACGAAGAGAGGAGTGAGAGAGACGAGGAAAAGAAGGAGGACGAAGAGGAGAGAGAGTGGAGGAAAATGAGGAAGAAGAAGAGGAGACAAAGAGGAGAAAGAGCAACAACAACGAAGATGTCGACAACTACAACATCAATAACTGGCTATAATGTATTTATTATCATTATTATTTCTTTTTTCACTTCTTTAATCAGGCGTAGTATAATTTTCTTATGTGAAATCAGTCACGGAGCTTATGAATAAATAACACGTGTCTAAGTTCGAACGAAAAAAATCATAAAACAACAAAAAAGGCAAAACATGTATTCAAGATAAAATCCAAACAAAACAAATTAGTAAATAAAATAATCAGTCAATCAAATAAACTTACACAGGTGACATCACCCCCTCCCCCACCCACCCCCTCATAAACAACAACAACAACAACAAAACAACTACAAACAAATAGAAAAAAGTAAAATCTCATCTCTCACACCAAAGAAAATGAACACACAGACAAATAATAACACAGAAGAAAAAGAAGAGGAAGAAGAAGAAGAGGAAGATGATGAAGAAGAAGAAGAGGAAGAAGAAGATGAAGATGAAGATGAAGATGAAGAAGAGGAACAAGAAGAAGAAGGAGGAGAAGAGGAAGAAGAAGTAGAAGAAGAGGAAGAAGAAGAAGTAGAAGAAGACGGAGAAGAAGAAGAAGAAGTAGAAGAAGACGAAGAAGAAGAAGAGGAAGAAAAATATAAGCCAAGCCAACCATAATGACAAAACCTGACCCCCCCCCCCAAGCTGCATTTTCCTTTAATGGAATTTAAAGTCACGCCGTAAACATCCGCTAGATGGCACTCGCTCTCGTCTGATCCTGGGGGTATCTTTCATTCTCTCTGTCTCTCTGTCTCTCTCTGTCTCTGTCTCTGTCTCTGTCTCTGTCTGTCTCTGTCTCTGTCTCTGTCTCTGTCTCTCTCTCTCTCTCTCTCTCTCTCTCTCTCTCTCTCTCTCTCTCTCTCTCTCTCTTTACTCTCTCTCTCTTTACTCTCTCTCTCTCTCTTTCGTTCTTCCCCTGTGTGTGTATGTATGTGTGTGAATGCATTTGTGCGTATGTGTGTGCCTGTTCGTATGTACGTTTGCGTGAGTGTGTGAGTGCGTTTGTGTGCGTGTGTGCGTGTGTGAGTGCGTGTGTGTGTGTGTGTGCATGTACGTGTGTGCGTTTGCGTGTTTGCGTTTCCGTGCGTGCGTGAGTGCGTTTATGTGCGTGTGTGGGCGTGTGGGCGTGTGTTCATGAACGTGTGGCTCTGTGTGTTCGTCTCCGTTCATTATTTTTCTAACAAGGACATTTTTGCCTCAGTCACCACAAGGGCGTCGCGGAGAGAGGGATAAGTCACGGACGCCGGGCCACGAACCAGTTGATTCTGAAAGCAAGAAAGCGGGAGAGAGGGAGAGAGAGGGAGGGAGATGGAGAGGGAGGGAGAGGGAGGGAAGGTGAAGTGGTGAAGGAGGGAGGAAGGAAGGGAGGAGGGAGGGAAGGAGGAGTGAGGGGGGGGAGGGTGGAGGGAATGGGAGAGGGAGAGGGGAGGGAGAGGGAGGCTGAGGGGGAAGAAAGGTGAGAGGGAGGGTGAGAGGAGGAGAGGGAGGGAGGAGAGAAGGAGGAGAGAGAGAGAGAGAGAGAGAGAGAGAGAGAGAGAGAGAGAGAGAGAGAGAGAGAGAGAGAGAGAGAGAGAGAGCAGAGACGAGAGAGAGAGAGAGAGAGAGAGAGAGAGAGAGACGAGAGAGAGAGAGAGAGAGAGAGAGAGAGCTGAGAGAGCGAGAGAGAGCGGGAGAGAGAGAGAGCGAGAGAGAGAGAGAGAGAGAGAGCAGAGAGAGAGAGAGAGAGAGAGAGAGAGAGAGAGAGAGAGAGAGAGAGAGAGAGAGAGAGAAAGGAAAAAAAAACTATGAAAGAAAAAAGAAAAACAACAAGGGAAGGATTTCGAAAGACCAATCGAGATCGTCCACCGCCAGCGTCCGTCTCCTCCTCCTCCTTCTTCTTTTTCTTTTCTTTTCTTCTTCTTCTTTCTTCTGTTTCTTTTTCTCTCTTTTTCTTCTTCTTCTACTTCTTCATTTTCTTTTTCTTTTTCTCCTACTCCATCTCTTCTCCCCTCTTCCCCCTCCTCGTCCTCCTTCCTCCCTCCTATCCTCCCTCCCTCCCTTCCCCCTTCTACCCCCTCCTCCCCTCCCTCAGCTTCCCCCTCTTCCTCCCTCCTATCGCTCCCTCTCCTCCTCCCTCTCCACCTCCTCCAACCCCACTCCCCATCTCCCTCCCTCCCTCCCCCCACCTCCCTCCTTCCCCCCCCCTCCACGTGGCCGCCTGCCAAAGCGACGCCGCATCTCGACTCCGCCGCCGGGGAATCCCCTACCTTGTTTCCAGAAGTCGTAACCGGAAAGAAGTGTCGCCGATTTTCCTCTTTCCCTTTGATGGAGTCTGTTGGTTTTCCTTTGACGTTTTTTTTTATTTTCTTATTTCTCCCTTCGGTTTTTTATTTTGTTTTTTATTATTGTTTGTTGTTGTCAGGTTGTTATTACTAGTATTTCTTATTGTTAATATATTTTTTTGTAATCATTTTTATATTTTCCTATTGTTACGTTATTTCTGCTATTATATCATTTTTGTTATTATCTTCATTATCTTAGTTTTTGTTCTAATCATCTATCTTATTTTGTTGTATAATCATATGGTTATCTTTTTTGTTGCTTACATCTATTTTTTTACAATTGTTTTATCTTTATCGTTATCTTATTATGTGTTCCTTTGAACTTATTTTTGTCAATATCATTTTTTAGGGTTGCTATTATCTCATTCTTCGCTATCATCATCTTGTTTCTTGTTATCCTCATCTCCTTTCCTATTTCCTTTCGTTCATTTTATTTGCTATTCCGGCAGAGAAAACCTCTTATCTTCCTCCTCCTCTATCTTCTTCTTCACAGCCACCTTTCTCCCTCTTCTTTTTCTCTCATACCTTCTTCTTCACTTTCTCCTCCTTCTTCTTCTTCTCTCTTCTCTTTCTACTGCTTCTTCCTTCTTCTCTTCTTCTTCTTTTTCTTTTCTTCCTTCTTCTTTTTCTCTTTCTTTTCTCCTCCTCCTTCAACTTCTTCTCCTCTTTCTGCTTCTTCTCCCTCTTCCTTTTCTTCTCCTCCTCCTTCTTCTTCTCTTTCTCCCTCTTCTCATTCTTCTCTTCCTTCTTCTTCTTCTTTTTCTCTTTCTTTTTCTCCTCCTCCTTATTCTTTTTCTTTTCTTCTTTCTTCTTTTTCTTTTTCGTTAAACCCTCACCACTCTTTGCAAAATCCTCCCATACCACCTCGATTTACAATGAACGCAAAAGAACTCACAAAACATTACAGCATAAACACTAGACGATAACGTAGAATATCAATGAATAAAAAAATAACAAAACGTTTATAACGAAACGAGCGAGTCAGGAGGAGGGAGGAGGGAGGAGGGAGGAGGGAGGGAAGAAGGAGGAAGGAAGGAGGAAGGAGGGAGGGAGGAGGAAGGAGGGAGGGAGGAAGGGAAGGAGGGAGGGAGGAGGAAGGAGGGAGGGAGGAGGGAAAGGAGGAAGGAGGGAGGGAGGAGGGAGGAGGGAGGAGGGAGGAAAGAAGGAGGAAGGACTTTTAGAGGAGGAGAGGAAGGAGGAAGGAGGAGAGGAGGAAGAAATAGGAAGGTGGGAGGAGGGAGACGGAAGGAGGAAGGAGGAAGAGAGGGAGAATGAAAGAGGAAGGAGGGAGAAGGAGGAAGGAAGAGAGAAGGAAGAAGTTGGGAGAAGGAAAGAAAAGGGAAGAAAGAAGGAAGAAGGACAACGAGGAGGAAAGAGGAGGAAGGAAGAGGACCAAGAACCAGGAGGGAGAACCAGCGCTTGCAACAGCACAGCAACGGCAAAAGCTTTCTACTCGAAGCTGAACATGTATTATTCACGTTCGCCTCCGTAACGAGGTTAGCGAACTCGTGCAAAAATAAAAATTGGATCGACTCAATAATCGCAGGATAAAAGAGAGAAAAAAAGAAAAGAAAAAGTGAAAAAAAGAAGAACGACTCAATAATCGCAGGATAAAAGAAAGAGAAAAAAAAGAAAGACTCCAAGAATCGCAAAAGAAAGAAAGAAAAAGAGAGAGAGAGAGAGAGAGAGAGAGAGAAGAGAGAGAGAGAGAGAGAGAGAGAGAGAGAGAGAGAGAGAGAGAGAGAGAGGCAGAGGGAGAAAGGGCAAACATAAAGAGAGAGAAGGAGAGAGAAAGAGACCTGAACCCTAAAGAGAAAGAGAGAGAGAGAGAGAGAGAGAGAGAGAGAGAGAGAGAGAGAGAGAGAGAGAGAAAAGCGGTGAGGTCGATATACATAAAAAAAATGTTGACTTATAAATCATATTACGTTTTTCTTTTTCTCTTTTTTATTTTTTTTTCGACAGAAATGTAAAAAAGGGAGAAAAATCCTGGCTTATATTGAAGGAAAAGTACGCATGACAGGGATTAAATAAAGAAAAAAAAAGAAAAAGAAAAAGAAAAGAAAAGAAAAAAACATAACGCGCGTCTCTTAAATAATATTAAAACAACCAAACAAACAAACAAATAAACCATCTGATCATAAAACAAACAACAACAAAAACAATTACATGTCTTTAGCAAACAGACAAATAAGTCAAACAAACAAACAATAAAAAACATAATTAAAATACACATCAAAGAATACAAATCATCTATCTCTATTATCCCCGTCACAATATCGCATTCCATAAAGACAAATGAATAAATATATAAATAAATACAGCCTTGTGAATTTAAAAAAAAACCTCTTCCCCCTAAATATATAAATAAATACAACCTTTTTTAAATTTTAAAAAACCTCTTCCCCCTAAATATATAAATAAATACAACCTTTTTTTTAAACCTCTTCCCCTAAATATATAAATAAATACAAACTTGTGAATTTTAAAAAACCTCTTCCCCCTAAATATATAAATAAATACAACCTTTTTTGAATTTTTAAAACCTCTTCCCCCTAAATATATGAATAAATACAGCCTTGTGAATTTTTAAAACCTCTTCCCCCTAAATATATGAATAAATACAGCCTTGTGAATTTTAAAAACACTCTTCCCCCTAAATATATAAATAAATAAATATATAAATAAATACAACCTTTTTTGAATTTAAAAAAACCTCTTCCCCCTAAATATATAAATAAATACAACCTTTTTTTAAAACCTCTTCCCCCTAAATATATAAATAAATACAACCTTTTTTGAATTTTAAGAAACCTCTTCCCCTAAATATATGAATAAATACAACCTTTTTTGAATTTTAAAAAACCTCTTCCCCTAAATATATGAATAAATACAACCTTTTTTGAATTTTAAAAACCTCTTCCCCCTAAATATATAAATAAATACAACCTTTTTTGAATTTTTAAAACCTCTTCCCCCTAAATATATAAATAAATACAACCTTTTTTGAATTTTAAAAAACCTCTTCCCCCTAAATATATAAATAAATACAACCTTTTTTGAATTTTAAAAAACCTCTTCCCCCTAAATATATAAATAAATACCTTTTTTGAATTTTTTAAACCTCTTCCCCTAAATATATAAATAAATACAACCTTTTTTTAATTTTTAAAACCTCTTCCCCCTAAATATATAAATAAATACCTTTTTTGAATTTTAAAGAACCCTTCCCCCTAAATATATAAATAAATACAGCCTTGTGAATTTAAAAAAAAACCCCTCTTCCTCCTAAATATATAAATAAATACAACCTTTTTTTAAAACCTCTTCCCCCTAAATATATAAATAAATACAACCTTTTTTGAATTTTAAAAAACCTCTTCCCCCTAAATATATAAATAAATACAACCTTTTTTGAATTTTAAAAAACCTCTTCCCCCTAAATATATAAATAAATACAACCTTTAAAAAAAAAAACCCTTCCCCCTAAATATATAAATAAATACAACCTTTTTTAAAAACCTCTTCCCCCTAAATATATAAATAAATACAACCTTTTTTGAATTTTAAAAAACCTCTTCCCCCTAAATATATGAATAAATACAACCTTTTTTGAATTTTAAAAAACCTCTTCCCCCTAAATATATAAATAAATACAACCTTTAAAAAAAAAAAACTCTTCCCCCTAAATATATAAATAAATACAACCTTTTTTTAACACCTCTTTCCCCTAAATATATATATAAATAAATACAACCTTTTTTAGAATTTCCAAAACACCTCTTCCCCCTAAATATATAAATAAATACAACCTTGTGAATTTTAAAAAACCTCTTCCCCCTAAATATATAAATAAATACAACCTTTAAAAAAAAAAAACTCTTCCCCCTAAATATATAAATAAATACCTTTTTTGAATTCTTAAAACCTCTTCCCCCTAAATATATAAATAAATATATATAAATAAATATAGCCTTGTGAATTTAAAAAAAAAACTCTTCCCTCTAAATATATAAATATATATATAAATAAATACAACCTTGTGAATTTTAAAAAAACCTCTTCCCCCTAAATATATAAATAAATACAACCTTTTTTTTTAAACTTCCCCCTCACGTAGACGCGCATTTCCGTATGCAAATGAGTACAGGTAGTTAAAACACACGGCTCTATTGAGGCGGACAGAGCCAGCGGAACAGATCGGAGAAAATGCTTATGGAATGGAAAATATGGAGGGAGGGAGAGGGAGAGGGAGAGGAAGGAGGTGGTGGGAGAAGAGGGAGGAGGGAGAGGAGAGGAGAGGGAAGAGGGAGAAGGGAGAGGGAAGAGAGGGAGGGAGAGGGAGGGAGGGAGGAGGGAGAGGGAGGAAAGGGAGAGGGATGAGAGGAGGGAAGGAGAGGAGGGAGGGAGGGAGGAGAGGGAGAGGGAGAGAGGAGAGGGAAAGAGGGAGGAGAGGAGGGAGAGGGAGGAGAGAGGGAGGGAGGAGGAGAGGGAGGGAGGAGGAGGGGAGGGAGGGAGAGGAGAGGGAGAGGGATAGATAAGGAGGGAGGAGGAGAAAGAGAGAGAGAGAGAGAGAGAGAGAGAGAGAGAGAGAGAGAGAGAGAGAGAGAGAGAGAGAGAGAGAGAGAGAGATGAGAGAGAGAGGAGAGGAGGGAGAGAGAGAGAGAGAGAGAGAGAGAGAGAGAGAGAGAGAGAGAGAGAGAGAGAGAGAGAGAGAGAGAGAGAGAGAGAGGGAGGGAGCGAGGAAAGAAACTTAGACAGACATGGCCAGCAAACAACAGACAGCCAGACAAACAAACACAGAAACACATGACAGAAACAAATAAACAAACAGAAAAAAAACAGAGAAACAAGGAACAACACAACCCCAACCCCAATGACCACATCACAAGACACAAAACCAACCTCCCCAACCTCCCCCAGTCAAAAAAAAAAAAAAAAAAAAAAAAAAAAAAAAAAAAAAAAACGCCTTCAAATATTACCTAGTTAAGAGAGTAGACGCGTTTCCCCTCAATTTCCTCCTCCTTTCATCCCTCCTCCTCCTCCTCCTCCTTCTCCTCTTCCCCCTCTTCCCTCTCGCACTCATCCTCTCCCTTCCTCTCCCTGAGATGACTTCTCGACCTCTGCTAATGACCGGTCGCTTCACTTTCTTCGTCTTCTGCGTCTCCTTCTTCGGGCTTCGCTGATTTCGTTTTGTCCTCCTCTTCTTCTCGTTCGTGTTCTTGTTTTTTTGTTGGTCTATATTATTTCATCATTTTCTTCTTGTTCTTGCTCTTGTTCGTGTTATTGTTCTTGTTTTTCTATATCATTTCATTATCATCTTCTTTCTTCTTTTTCTTCTTCTCCTTCTTCGCTTTCTTGTTCATGTTCTTCTTCATTATCATCATCATCATCTTCTTTTTCTTGTTCTTGTTTCTCTTGCTTTTCTTATTACTTTTATCTAATTTATGATTTTTTCTTCTTCTCCTTCTTTTTCTTGTTTTGTATTCGCTTTTTCCTCTCCCTTCTTTTCTTTCCGTTTATTATCATTATTTAGTTCTTAATGGCCTCCCTCTTAGATAGAAAGGTAGATAGATAGACAGATATATTTAATATAGATAGATAGATAGACAGATATATTTAATATAGATAGATAGATAGACAGATGAATAGATTAGACATAGACCATAGATAGATACGAATTAGATAGAACCGTTTAGCTAATAGATAGATAAATAGACAGATATATTTAATATAGATAGATAGACAGATAGATTTAATATAGATAGATAGATAGACAGATATATTTAATATAGATAGATAGATAGACAGATAGATTTAATATAGATAGACAGATAGATTTAATATAGATAGACAGATAGATTTAATATAGATAGACAGATAGACATGAAACGTATCCATGTTGACATGAAACGTATCCATGTTGAGTGGCATGTATGTAGAGACTGGATATGAATCACAATATTGGCAGATGTATTTGACCGGTTTCGATTACGTCTTCATCAACTATAGATAGACATATAGATTTAATATAGATAGATAGATAGACAGATACATTTAATATAGATAGATAGATAGACAGATATATTTAATATATATAGACAGATATATTTAATATATTTAATATAGATAGATAGACAGATAAATTTAACTTAGATAGATAGACAGATAAATTTAACATAGATAGACAGATAGACTTAATATATTTAATATAGATAGATAGATTGACAAAAAGACAGATAGAAATATAGATAGATAGACAGATAGAATTAATATAGATAGACGGATAGATTTAATATACACACACGACCCAAAAGCGACCTCACATGTCACTCGGGCGGCGGCTCACTCCAGAATCCGGCTGTTTGCACTCGCCATAAAGTTGCCTTAAGTCCCCCAAAATAGAGATTGCCATAGGATTTGCCGCCGGTTCCCAGAAGCCTTTGCGTACACTCCCTCCCTTCACAGCTAACTTATATAAGTAGTTATTTTGCAAAGTCCACGACTCGCTTTCATAAGGGGACTTGGATTTTAATATCAAAAAGATTTACCTTTTTTTTTCTTTTTTTTTGGCCGAGACAAGAGGGGGACCAAATTTCTCTCTTTCGACTTCTTTCCCGAAATTTTTATTATTCTCTTTCTTCAAACCTTATTTTCAAATCTCTTTTGACTATTTTTTCTTCATCTATATTCGTTTTATTTCTTCTGTTTTCTCCTTTTCCTCTCTGTGACATATTTCTATCCTGTTCCATTTCTGTCTCTTTTTTCTTTGGCACCTTCTTCCTTTCCTTCTTTTCGTATCTCCTTCTTCCTCCTTTCACATCCTTCCTCTTTCTCTCACTCCTTTCGTATTGCTTCTTCCTCTTCCTCCTCGTTTGTTTTCCTCCTTGCTACATACCGCTTCTTCTTTTCTTTTTTCCTTCCCTACTTTCTCCTCTCCCTCCCTCCTCCCCCTCTCCCTTTCACTCTCCCTTCTACTGCGTATTTATTTCCTTCCCACTTCTTCTTCTCCTTCCCTTCCTTTTCTTCTTCTCAACTTCCTTTCCCTTTTATCCTTTTCCCTCCCTTCCTCTTTCTCATCATTATCTCTCCCTCACTTCCTTTCCTTCCCTTTCCCTTCCACTACTTTTTTCCTTCCCTTTCTCCACCATATCACTCCCACCTTGCGTCTGCTCTCCTCCGTGCTTCACCTTCACCCCCTTTTCCTCTCCCTCCTTCTCCTTACCTCCTTCTCCTGCCTACGTCTTACTCATCCAACTCCTTCCCCTCATCTCCCAGGCTGTCCTTACTTTCCCTTCCTCTTCCCATCTTTTCTCCCTCTTGCCCCTACTGCTGCTTCCCTTCTCCTTCCTCCTCCTCTGCTCCTCCATCACTTTCTCCCTCCTCCCCTCCCTTTCTCTTCCTTCCATTCCCCCTCCTCCCCTTCCTCCCCTTCTCTCTCTCTTCCCTTTCTTCCCCCTCCCCCTCCCTCTCCCTACCCTTCCCCTCTCCCTCCACCTCCCCCTCAATACCTCTCCCTCACTCTCTTCCGCTCCCCCTCCCCCTCCTCCTTCCCCTCCCCTCTCTCCCTTCCCTCCCCCTCCATCCTCCATCCTCCTACCCTCCTCCACCCCTCCCCCTCTCACTCCCCCTCAATACCTCTCCATCTCCCTCCCCTCCCCCTCCCCTCCCCCTCCCACCTCCATCCTCCATCCTCCCTCCCTCCTCCTTCCCCTCCCCCCTCTCACTCTCCAACCTCCTCTCCTTCCCTCCATCTCCTCCTTCCCCTCTCCCTCTCCCTCCCCCCCTCCCCCCCTCCTCCTCCTCCCCCCTCCCTAATCAATGCCGGTATGCAAATCATGGCGGGGAAATGTTCTTTGGCCCCCAACTTTAACCTTGACTTGTTGGGGAAACTTTTACCTCTCGGAGCCACCGCAATGAAGACTGGTTATTGGGTGAATCCCGAGGTATGGGGAGGATGGGGAAGAAGAGAGAAAGTGGGGAAGGAATTTGAGGAAGGAAAGGGAAGATTGAGAGAAAGGAAATTCGGGAAGAGATGGGGGAGGAGTGAGAGGAAAGGGAGGAGTGGGGGAAAGGGGAGGATAGGGGAAGATGAGGGAGAAGGGAAAGGAGAGGGGGATGGGGGAAAGGAAGGAAGGAAGGGGGATGATGGAGGGAAGGAGGGATGAAGAAGAGAGAGGGTGGAGAGGATGGAGAGGAGAGGGAAGGTGGGGGAGGGATGAGGGAGGAAGGGGAAGGTAGGGGAGGAAAGAGGAGGGTGGGGAGGGATGGGGAGGGAAAGGGGAGTGGAGAAGTAGAGGAAAGGGAGGATGAGGGAAAGAGGATATGGAGGGATGGGGAGGGAAATGGAGGATGGGAGAGGAAAGGGAGGATAGAAAGAGGAAAGGGAGGGTTGGGAGGATGGAGGAGGGTAGGGAGGATAGAGGAGGAAAGAAAGGATAGGGGGGGATGGGGAGGATTGGGAAGAAAGGAGGAAAAGGATATAAGGTGAGGGGTGAAAGGAGTGAAGGGACAAGGAAGATAATCAGAAGGAGGAGAAGAGAGTCGAGGAGGAGGAAGTGGGGAGAAGGAGGACAAAAGAGATTAAGAGAGGAAGGAAAAGGAAAGGAAGGAAGAAGAATTAAGGAGGGAAAGGACCAAGGGAGGGAGGGAGGGAGAGGGAAGGGGGAGGGAGGGGCTTAAAAGGGAGAGAAAAAACATGGGGAAGAGAAGTGGGGGATGGGGGGGAGAAGGGAAATATGAGGAAGTAGGAAGTAGGGAAACATCAAAGAGAAAGGAGGAAAGGGAAAAGGAGGGACTGAGAAAGGAAAGGATAGAGAAAAAAAAACAAAGGGAAATGGAGGAAATATTGAAGATGGCAAAGTTGAAGAAAGAAAGGAAGAAGGAGCAAAGACGAAGGAAGAGAGAGGATGGAGGAAAAGACCAAGGAAGAGGAAGAAAGGAAAAGGGAGAAAGGTAGAGGAAGGAGGAGGGGCAGGAGGGAGAGGGATGAGATATATCGAGAAGTTATTCCGAAAGGGAAAAGAGAGAAAGAGAATAATAATAATAAGAATAAACAAAGACAAAGACAATAAAAAAAGAATCTCGAATGGGTAAGATGTAAAACGAAGATAAAGAAAGAAAAAGAAAGAAAGAAAAACAAACAAACAAAGCAAACGAAAGAGAAAAGAAAGAAAAAGAAGAAAATAACGGAAAAGAAGAAAGAAGAGAATAAGAAAAAGAGGAATAACAGAAAGGAAACGAAGAAATAAAACATGTTGAAACAATGACCGCATAAAAAGAGCAAAGAAGTAAAGGAAAAAGAAAAAAAAAGAAAAAAAGAAAAAAGAAGAAGAAGAAGAAGAAGAAGATGATGATGAAGAAGAAGAAGAAGAAGAAGATGAAGAAGAAGAAGAAGAAGAAGAAGAAGAAGATGAAGAAGAAGAAGAAGAAGAAGAAGAAAAAAAGGATTTGAATTTTCATGTCCTATCAATCATCAAAAAGTCTTTGATCTTCCCGTCTCCATAAATTTTCAGATCTCCAAAAACAGGCAACAAAATATATCAGAATCATTTGTATATAAAAAAGAAAAACTCATGTAAATTAGGAAACAAAAGATGAACATCAAAAAGTAAGAATAAACAACAGATAAATGAATAAATATAAATTTCCAAAACGTCACACAACTAACAACAAAAAAGGATCATATACTTTATGAAGATATAGATAAAAAAAACTAACAAACAAACAAACAAAAAAAACACAAAATTACCCCCCCCCCAAAAAAAAAATAATAATAATAATAAAATAAAATAAATAATAATATAAAAATATAAGGAAAAAAAAACACGACTATCTACCTTACTTCGAAAACGAAAAACACAAACAAACAAAACAAAAACAACTAAACACAAACAAAACAAAAAGCGAGAGAAAAACCAAAATCCTTTCCACAACCCGGAGATCCAGCCACTCGCCCGCCTCCTCACGCCCACTTCCCCCCACCCCCACCCACCCCGCCCCCCCGTCTCCCTCGCGCGACAAGCCACGCGTCAGAGGCAAGTAAATTACTCGCAATCATCAGCGAATCAAGCTTAAATCAAGTTAAGGCCAAATGTAGATTAAGGAGCTCTATTGATTGCTTGAGCTCCGCCTACCGGCTCCCTTCTCTCTTACTCTTCCCCTTCTCCTTCTCCTCCTTTTCCTCTCTCCTCTCTCCTTCCCCTTCCCCTCCTCTCCCTCTTTCTTCTCTCCTTTTCCCTCTCGCCTTCCCTTCCTCTCCTTTTCCCTTCCCTTTCCCCTCTTCTCCTCCTTTCCTCTCTCCCGATCCCTTTCCTTCTCCTCCTCTTCTCCTTCCCATCCTCTCCTCCTCTCCTTTCCCCTCTCCGCTTCCCCTCCTCTCCCTCTTTCCTCTCTCCTTCCCCTCCTCTCCTTTCTCCTCTCCCCTCCTCTTCTTTCCCCTCATCTCCTTTCCCACACTTCCCCAGCTTCGCATTTCAACTCTCGCTCTCCCCTCTCCCTTCCCCTTCTACTCCTTCTTCCCCTCCTCCAGCCCGTCTTTCCCCCCTCCCTGTTCTTTCCTCCCTTTCCCCTCCTCCCCTCTCCCCCTCCACTTCCCCTTCCCTACCTCCTCTCCCCTTCCCCTACCTTTCCCCCTCTCCACCTCCCTTCCTCTTCCCCTACTCTCCCCTTCCCCTCCCTTTCCCCTCTACCCCTCCCCTTCCCCTTCCCCTACTCTCCCCTTCCCCTCCCTTTCCCCTCTACCCCTCCCTTCCCCTTCCCCTACTCTCCTCTTCCCCTTCCCCCCTTTCCCCTCTCCCCCTCCCTTCCCCTTCCCCTACCTTTCCCCTTCCCCTACCTTTCCCCTCTCCCCCTCCCTTTCCCTTCCCCTCCTCTCCCCTTTCCCTACCTTTCCCATCTCCCCCTCCCTTCCCCTTCCCCTACCTTTCCCCTACTCTCACCTTCCCCTCCCTTTCCCCTCTCCCTCTCCCCCTCCCTACTCTTCCCCTTCCCCCCCCCCTTCCCTCCTCCTCCATTACCTTCAATTAGCAAGCTAAATCAATCATTGCTAATTACCAGTCCTTGCTAATTGGTTGGCCGAGGAAGTGACCCTCTTCTCCCCCCTCCCCCCCACCACCCCCGTCTCCCGTCCCCCCTCCCCCCTCCCCCCCTCTCGCCATCTCGAGTTGTCTCTTCGCTCAAGACTTTGCTTCTTCGTCTCGCACGCGCTAAGGTTTCTGGAGGGTTGTCTGTCTGTGTGTCTGTGTGTCTGTGTCTGCCTGTCTGTTTCTGTCTGTGTGTCTGTCTGTCTGTGTGTATGTTTCTGTGTGTCTGTCTGTCTGTGTGTATGTTTCTGTGTGTCTGTCTGTCTGTTTCTGTCTGTGTGTCTGTCTGTCTGTTTCTGTGTGTGTGTGTGTGTGTGTGTGTGTGTGTGTGTGTGTGTGTGTGTGTGTTGTGTGTGTGTGTGTGTGTGTGTGTGTGTGTGTG
>NC_091562.1:42363515-42366015 GCF_042767895.1 Penaeus vannamei
GGATAAAAGTGGGAATGAATAACAAAAAATAATAACTGGTAGGATAACGAATTTAAAAATGAGATTAAATATTGAGAATAATAAAAAAAAAACGGAGAGAAGAACAAGAATGAAAAGGTTAAAATAACAAGGATGAAATGAGAATGAATATAAGGAGGATAAAAATGGAATTGAATAACACGGATAAAGGAAAAAAAGCTAATCAGAATAAAAACTAAAATGAATAATTAACACAAAAAACATGAAAAAGAATAATATCACGAGAATGAAAGAAAAGAGAATAAATAACTCAAATCTAACAAAATGGGAATAAAGCAACAGGAATGAAAGAATGACAATAAATATAGAAGTACATGAAAAAAATGGTTACTTTTGGCTTAAAGTTATTAATATCTGATTCCCGCTCCCCTTCGCTTCTCTCCCCTTCCCTCGCCCACTCGAAAGGAGAGGGGAAACAGAGGATTATTGGGTAGGGAGAGGGAGAAAGAGGAAGAGGGAGGGAGGGTGAGAGGTAAGGTGGGAGGAAGAGAGAGGAAGAGGGGGAGGGGGAGAGGTAAGGTGGGAGGGTGAGATGTAGGGTGGGAAGGAGAAAGAGGAAGAGGGAGGGAGGGTGAGAGGTAAGGTGGGAGGGAGAGGGAGGAAGAGGGGGAGGGAGAGGTAGGGTGGGAGGGAGAGAGGGAGGAAGAGGGGAGAGAGGGTATTATTGGGTAGGGAGGGAGAAAGAGGAAGAGGGAGGGAGGGTGAGAGGTAGGGTGGGAGGGAGAGGGAGGAAGAGGGGAAGGAGAGAAGGAGAGAGGAGAGGAAGTGAAGGAAGGAGAAAGGGGAGGATTATTGGGTAGGGAGAGGGAGAAAGAGGAAGAGGGAGGGAGGGTGAGAGGTAAGGTGGGAGGGAGAGGGAGAAAGAGGGGGAGGGAGAGGGAGAGAGGGGAGAGAGAGAGTAAAGGAAGCAGAGAGGGGAGGATTATTGGGTAGGGAGAGGGGGAAGGAGAAAGAGGGAGGGAGGGTGAGAGGTAAGGTGGGAGGGAGAGGAGAAGGAGGAGAAGGGAGAGAGGGGTGAGGGAGAGAAGGAGAGGGAGGAGAAGTGAGGGAGGAGGTGAGGGAGAGGGAGAGAAGAAGGAGTGAGGGAAGGAGAGGGATAAGAGAAGGAGGGAGGAGGGTGAGAGGTAAGGTGGGAGGGAGAGGGAGATGAGAAGGGAGAGAGGGAGAGAAGGGAGAGAGGGTTGAGATAGGGAGAAGAAGGGAGGGAGGAAGGGAGAGTGGGAGAACGAGAGTGATGGAGGAAGGGAGAGTGAATGGAAAAGGAGAGATGGACAGACAGACAGACAGACAAACAGACAGACAAAGCAGGCAAACAAACAAACAGACACGCAACGAATCAGATACCTAGAGAAACACAAAACAAACAAACAAAAAAAAAACAGATGAAGCGAAACAGGGAGATAACCACATAACAAAAAAAAAGAAAAAAAAATACGACCAGAACTTCGCTATTGGAACCACGCGCTGTCCCGGAAAGTCGATATTGGCTTGTCTTTTCATACATACCAAAAGCCCTTTTTTTGCCCCGAGAATCTTCATAAAGGATCCTTCTTGCGTGATATACACTTATTATATTATTATTATTATTATTATATTATTATATTATTATATTATTATATTATTATTATTATATTATTATTATATTATTATATTATTATTATTATTATATTATTATATTATTATTATTATTATATTATCATATTATTATATTATTATATTATTATCATTATCATTATATCATTATTATTATTATATTATTATTATTATACTTTATTCCTTCCGATGATTAAGAAATTTGCGTGTGTGTGTGTGTGTGTGTGTGTGTGTGTGTGTGTGTGTGTGTGTGTGTGTGTGTGTGTGTGTGTGTGTGTGTGTGTGTGTGTGTGTGTGTGTGTGTATGTGTGTGTGTGTGTGTGTGTGTGTGTGTGTGTGTGTGTGTGTGTGTGTGTGTGTGTGTGTGTGTGTGTGTGTGTGTGTGTGTGTGTGTGTGCGTGTGTGTGTGTGTGTGTGTGTGTGTGTGTGTGTGTGTGTGTGTGTGTGTGTGTGTGTGTGTGTGTGTGTGTGTGTGTGTGTGTGTGTGTGTGTGCGCGTGTGTGTGTGTGTTTGTATATATATATATATATATATATATATATACATATATAAATATATAATATAGACAGATAGATAGATAGATAGACAGATAGTCAGACAGATAGATAGATAGACAGATAGTCAGACAGATAGATAGATAGACAGATAGTCAGACAGATAGATAGATAGACAGATAGTCAGACAGATAGACAGATAGATAAATAGACATAAAAAGAGATAGATATGGAGAGAGAGAGAAAGGAAGAGAGACAAAGCGAGAAAAAACAAAAAGAAAGAAAGGAAGAGAGACAGAGACAGAGAGAGAGAGAGAGAGAGAGTGGGAGTGGGAGGGGGGGTGGAGGAAGAAAGAGAAAACATCTTCAACGTT
>NC_091562.1:42393515-42401015 GCF_042767895.1 Penaeus vannamei
GACTGAGGAGGAGGAGGAGGGATTGAGAGGAGGAGGGATTGAGGAGGAGGAGGAGGACTGAGGAGGAGGAGGAGGAGGGACTGAGGAGGAGGAGGAGGGACTGAGGAGGAGGAGGAGGGACTGAGGAGGAGGAGGAGGGACTGAGGAAGAGAGGAGGGACTGAGGAGGAGGAGGAGGAGAGAGACTGAGGAGGAGGAGGAGGGACTGAGGAGGAGGAGGGAGGGACTGAGGAGGAGGAGGAGGAGAGACTGAGGAGGAGGAGGAGGAGGAGGAGGAGGAGGAGGAGGGACTGAGGGAGGAGGAGGAGGGACTGAGGAGGAGGAGGAGGGACTGAGGAGGAGGAGGAGGGACTGAGGAGGAGGAGGAGGAGAGACTGAGGAGGAGGAGGAGGGACTGAGGAGGAGGAGGAGGGACTGAGGAGGAGGAGGAGGGACTGAGGGAGGAGGAGGAGGAGGAGGGCCTGTGGGAGGAGGAGGAGGGACTGAAGGAGGAGGAGGAGGGACTGAGGAGGAGGAGGGAGGAGGAGGGAGGAGGAGGAGGAGGGACTGAGGAGGAGGAGGGAGGGACTGAGGAGGAGGAGGAGGGGACCTGAGGAGGAGGAGGAGGGACTGAGGAGGAGGAGGATGGACTGAGGAGGAGGAGGAGGAAGGGACTGAGGAGGAGGAGGAGGGACTGAGGAGGAGGAGGAGGGGACTGAGGAGGAGGAGGAGGGACTGAGGAGGAGGAGGAGGAAGGGACTGAGGAGGAGGAGGAGGGACTGAGGAGGAGGAGGAGGGGACTGAGGAGGAGGAGGAGGGACTGAGGAGGAGGGAGGAGAAGGGACTGAGGAGGAGGAGGAGGGACTGAGGAGGAGGAGGGAGGGACTGAGGAGGAGGAGGATGGACTGAGGAGGAGGAGGAGAGGACTGAGGAGGAGGAGGAGGGACGGAGGAGGAGGAGGAGGGACTGAGGAGGAGGAGGAGGGCCTGAGGAGGAGGAGGAGGGACTGAGGAAGAGGAGGAGGAGGGACTGAGAGGGAGGAGGAGGGAGGGACTGAGGAGGAGGGAGGAGGGACTGAGGAGGAGGGAGGAGGAGGAGGAGGACTGAGGAGGAGGAGGAGGGACTGAGGAGGAGGAGGAGAAGGGACTGAGGAGGAGGAGGGGAGGGGACTGAGGAGGAGGAGGGAGGACTGAGGAGAGGAGGAGGAGGAGGGACTGAGGAGGAGGGAGGAGGGGACTGAGGAGGAGGAGGAGGGACTGAGGAGGAGGAGGAAGGGACTGAAGGAGGAGGAGGAGGGACTGAGGAGGAGGAGAGGGACTGAGGAGGAGGAGGAGGGGACTGAGGAGGAGGAGGAGGGAGGGACTGAGGAGGAGGAGGAGAGGGACTGGAGGAGGAGGAGGAGGGACTGAGGGAGGAGGAGGAGGGGACCGAGGAGGAGGAGGGACTGAGGGAGGGAGGAGGAGGGACTGAGGAGGAGGAGGCAGGAGGTGAGGAGGAGGAGGAGGACTGAGGAGGAGGAGGAGGGACTGAGGAGGAGGAGGAGGGACTGAGGAGGAGGAGGAGGGAGGAGGAGGGACTGAGAGGAGGAAGGAGGAGGGACTGAGGAGGAGGAGGAGGGACTGAGGAGGAGGAGGAGGGACTGAGGAGGAGGAGGAGGGACTGAGGAGGAGGAAGAGGAGGGACCTAGGAGGAGGGAGGAGGAGGGACTGAGGAGGAGGAGGAGGGACTGAGGGAGGAGGAGGAGGGACTGAGGAGGAGGAGAGGGAGGGACTGAGGAGGAGAGGAGGAGGAGGGACTGAGGAGGAGGAGGAGGGACTGAGGAGGAGGAGGAGGAGGGACTGAGGAGGAGGAGAGGGACTGAGGAGGAGGAGGGAGGGACTGAGGAGGAGGAGGAGGGACTGAGGAGGAGGAGGAAGGAGGGAGGAGGGGACTGAGGAGGAGGAGGAGGGACTGAGGAGGAGGAGGAAAGGAGGAGGACTGAGGAGGAGGAGGAGGGACTGAGGAGGAGGAGGAGGGACTGAGGAGGAGGAGGAGGAGGAGGGACTGAGGAGGAGGAGGGAGGGACTGAGGAGGAGGAGGAGGGACTGAGGAGAGAGGAGGAGGGACTGAGGAGGAGGAGGAGGAGGGACTGAGGAGGAGGAGGAGGGACTGAGGAGGAGGAGGAGGGATTGAGGAGGAGGAGGAGGACTGATGAGAGGAGGAGGAGGAGGAGGAGGAGGGACTGAGGAGGAGGAGGAGGGACTGAGGAAGAGGAGAAGGGACTGAGGAGGAGGAGGAGGGACTGAGGAGGAGGAGGAGGAGGGACTGAGGAGGAGGAGGAGGAGGGACTGAGGAGGAGGAGGAGGAGGGACTGAGGAAGAGGAGAAGGGACTGAGGAGGAGGAGGAGGGACTGAGGAGGAGGAGGAGGGACTGAGGAGGAGGAGGAGGAGGGACTGAGGAGGAGGAGGAGGAGGAGGGACTGAGGAGGAGGAGGAGGAGGAGGGACTGAGGAGGACCTTCTCAAGACTGCCTCGGACTCCTTCACGCTTAATTTGTGACTTGGAGGCGCCTCTGTGTCTTCTTTGGAGAGGATTCGTTATACATGTACATTTACGTACATACACTATATACGCACACACACACACACAAACATATCTATCTATCTATCTATACACATACACACACACACACACACACACACACACACACACACACACACACATCTATCTATCTATACACACACACACACACATCTATCTATCTATCTATCTATGCACACACACACACACTCTCACACAAACACACATATCTATCTATCTATCTACACAGACACACACACACACACACACACACACACACATATATATACATATATATATATATATATATATATATATATATATATATATATATATATATATATATATATATATATATATATATATATATATATATATATATATATATATATATATATATATATAAATATATATATATATAAATAAATATATATATATATATATATATATATATATATATATATATATATATATATATATATATATATATATATATATATATACCGTACATATACATCGTACACATGTGTGTTTGTATGTATATATTATTCATGGAGCATCCAAATAGAATCTCACAGATTTTCTAAACTAACTTTGACTACATCTACAGTTAGAGAAAAAAATATCTAAAAATAACTCGCTGGAAACCCCTTCCTCTCTCCCTTCCGCCTCTCCTCTATATCTCTGAAAGAGGAAGAAAGAGGAAGAGGAGGAGAAGGAAGAGGAGGAGGAAGGGAAAGAGGAGGAGGAGGAGGAGGAGGAGGAGGAGGAAGGGGAAAAGGACGAGGAGGGAGAAGAAGAAGAAGAAGAAGAAGAGGAGGAGGAGGAGGGGGGAGAGGAGGAGAAGGAGGAGGAATAGGAGGAGGAGGAGGAGGAAGAGGAACGAGGAGGAGGGAAGGAAGAAGAAGAAGAAGAAGAAGAAGACGAAGAAGAAGAAGAAGAAGAAGAACAAAAACAAGAACAAGAAGAAGAAAAAAAAGAAGAAGAAGAAAGAAGAAGAAGAAGAGGAAGAAGAAAGAAAAAGAGAAAGAGGAAGAAAAAAGAAAAAGATGAAGAAAAAGAAGAAGAAAAAGAAGAAAATGAAGACAAAGAAGAAACCGGAGAAAAAAAGATAAAAAACAGAAAAAAAAGAGAAATGAAAAAAAGAAAAAGAAAAGGAAAGAAAATCCAAAGAAGCCGAAGAAAACAGAGAAAAAAAAACAAAAAAAACAACAAAAAAACAAAAAATGGAGAAGAAAAAGAAAGGAGAAGCAAGCACCGCAAAACAAACACACACCCAGAGACGAGACGACCTGCTCGGAACGACTGCAACGACCGCGCGAAACGACCCCATCCGTTCCGCCGCCGCTGCTTCCCCGTTCGCAAATTCCCTCCTGCGAATTATGCGGAAGAATGAGTGCGAATTTCTCTTTCTCTTCCTTCCGCTCTCTCTATTTCTATCTATCTATTTATTTATCTTTTTTTCTTTTTCTCTGTCTCTCTCGTTCTGTCTTTCTTTCTCTCTCCCTCTCTCTCTCTATCTATCTATTTATATTTTTTTCTCTTTCTCTGTCTCTCTCGCTCTGTCTTTCTTTCTCTCTCCCTCTATCTATCTATTCATTTTTTTTTCTCTTTCTCTCTCTCTCGTTCTGTCTTTCTCACTCGCTCTCCGTCTCTTTCTCATCCTCTATCTATGAATCTGTCCCTCCCTCTATTCCCCACTTTCTCCATTTCTTCCATCCCTTCCTTCCTCTCTCTATCCCTCTCTTTCTCTATCTCTATTTATTATTTTTTTCTCTTTCTCTATCTCTCTCGTTTTCTCTATCTCTCTTTCTTGTCCTCTATCCATGTATCTCTCCCTCCCTCTATTTCCCCGTCTCTCCATTTCTCCCTTCCTTCCTTCTTTCTTCCCTCCCTTCCTTACTTCCTTCCTTCCCCTCCCTCTTTCTCCCTCATCCTCTTCCCTCCTCTTTCCTTTTATCTCTGCTCTCTGTTCTCTCTTCTTACGCATAAATCTCACGACTTATTCTTAAATATTCATAGTTGCAAAGCATATTAAAGCAAATTAAAAAAATAATTATTCAAGTTGAATAAAGTTACTGAAATTACGTAAAAGGAAAATATTCTTTGTGTGCTTTTATCTATTCTTTGTATGTTATTTTCCATTCTTTATTTCTATTCTTCCATTTCCTTTCTTCGGTATCCTATCTCGCATATTTCACTCTAGTATTTTCTTTTTCTTTCTCTCTCTCTCCTTTTTTTTCTTTTTGTCGTCCCTTCCTTTCGCAAATCTCTTTCTCATTCTTCTGTTCCTGTATTATATCTTATTCTTCCCTTTCGTTTTTCATCTTCGTCCTCGCCTACTCTATTTCTCTCTTCTCTTTTCTCTTTTTATTTCCTCTTCTTTCTTCCTTATCTTTTTTATCTTTCCAACTAACTCGATTCCCATGTCTTCTTTCTCTCTTTTATCTTGTCCATTTTCCTTCTCCACTCTCTACTTCCACATTCCTACTACATTTCCTTTCATTATTCTCTTTATTTTTCCACTATCTTCATTTCATTTCTTCTTCCCTTCTCCCTCTTCCTCCTCTCTTCCTCCACTTTTATTCCTCCTTCCACCCCTGCCTCTCCTTTCTACACTCTCCATCTCTGTTCCTACCTCTGACCTTTATCTCTCTTCCTCCTTTCCTCCTCCACCATCTCCCAACTTTATTCCAACTTTCCATTCATTCTCTCTCCCTCTCTCTCTTATCTCCCCTTCATCCATTTCCTACCCTTCTCTTTCCCTCGCAATTGCTCCTCCCACATCCTCCGTCCCTATTCCTAACTTTCATCTTTCTCTCTCGCTTTCTCCACCTTTATCCTCCCGCACCTCTCCTCCTCTACCTTTCGCTCTCTTTCTCTTTCCTTCTTTCACTGAATTTCGACTTTCCTTTTACTATATCCTCTATTTATTTCTCTTCTCCTCCTCCTCTTCCGTCCCTTTCTATTCCTACTCTCGACCCTTATCTCTCTCTGTCTTTCTCCTCTCCATATTCTTTACCTTCTACATCTAGATCTACCTTTACCTCTTTTTATCTCTCTTCTATTTTGTTCTCTCTCTATCTCCTCTCCCTCTCCTGCCAATTCTCCCTCTCTCCCTCCCGTCCACTTCTCCTTCTGTCTCTCTCTATTCTCCACCTCCCTTATCCACCGCCCTTTCTCTCTCTCTCTCTCTCTCTCTCTCGCTCTCTCTCTCTCTCTCTCTTCTCAATCTCTCTCTCTCTCTCTCTCTCTCTCGCTCTCTTCTCTCTCTTCTCTCCTCCTCTCTCCTATTCTCTCTTCTCCTCCTTTACCTTCCAAATCAATCCCTACCTCTCTCTCCTTCCTCCCTCCCTCTCTCTCTCCTCCTCCCTCTCTTCTTCCTCCTCCTCCTCCTCCTCCTCCTCCTCTTTTCATCCCCTCCCCCCTCCTCCCCCTCCCGCCCACCCCATCGCCTCTCGGCCGGAGAAAGATATCGCATCTTAAAGGCTAACTTACGTCCACTCATTTGCCTTCAGAGCCGCCGTGCGACAAGACGCGTGAGGACCGTGACAGCGTTCCGTGCAGATGTTCAGATGTTATTCCTTGTCTGTCTGTCTGTCTCTCTGTCTCTTTCTTTTTCTTTTTTTCTTTCTTTCTCTTTTTTCTCCTTTTCTTTCTTTTTCTCTTTCTTTCTTTCTCTCTCTCTGTCTGTCTGTCTGTCTGTCTCTCTTTTTCTTTCTCTCTCTCTCTGTCTCTCTCTCTCTCTCTCTCTCTCTCTCTCTCTCTCTCTCTGTCTCTGTCTCTCATTCTTTCTTTTTCATACCTCGATCTCTGTCTGTTTGATTCTCTCGCTTTCTTTCTCTGTCTGTATGTCTGTCTCTCACTCACAGTCTTTCTTTCTCGTCTCTGTCTATCCACCCGCCCCCCCCCTCTCTCTCTCTCTCTCTCTCTCTCTCTCTCTCTCTTCCTCTCTCTCTCTCTCTCTCTCTCTGTCTATCTCTCTCTGTCTCTCTCTCTCTTTCTCTCTCTCTCGTTAGTAATAATACCAATAATAATAATAATAATAATAATAATAATAATAATAATAATAATAATAATAATAATAATAATAATAATAATAATAATATTAATAATAATAATAATAATAATGATGATGATGATGATGATGAACAAATACTGTAATGATGATGATGATAATGATGACGATGATGATAATAAAAATGAAAATAATGATCATAACAAAACCAATGCATGAAATCCCACAAGTGCGCTTAACAATAAATACAATTTACACAATTCTAAAGCCATTTCATTAATACAAAAGGAATTTTTATTATTTATTAATGATATGTCATAAATACCATCAATAAACACCAACAGAAATTTCCAAATATAGACACAACAATAATTCATAAATTTAATATAATAAAAAAAAATGTCTTATATAATTATATATTATAAAATAATAATAAAAAACACAAATAAAGACATTTCATTACATGTGCAAAACTTCATTATTTCAAAGGGTGTTATTATCATGTTAGTAAATAAAATAAATATTATGTGATTTTCAACAATGCACAAATAACTTTTCATAATAAATTGCTAATTAGGTTTGGACATATTTCAGGATTATCAAACAGGCTTCCCGAACCACAATGACTCGACAATAATTACGAAAAACAAAATGAAAAGCTTAATAAAAAGGAGAAAGGAGGAAATGAAGGAAAGAAAGAAGGAATGAATTATGGGAAAGGAGGGGGGGAGAGGGAGAGGGAGAGGGAGAGGGAGAGGGAGAGGGAGAGGGAGAGGGAGAGAGAGAGAGAGAGAGGGAGAGAGAGAGAGAGAGAGAGAGAGAGAGAGAGAGAGAGAGAGAGAGAGAGAGAGAGAGAGAGAGAGAGAGAGGAGAGGGAGAGGGAGAGAGAGAGAGAGAGGGGGGGAGAGGGAAAGAAAGAAAGAGAGAGAGAGAGAAACAGAGAGA
>NC_091562.1:42406015-42421015 GCF_042767895.1 Penaeus vannamei
CTGTTTCTCTCTCTCTCTTTTAAATCACGAGGTTTTGCTATTTCTCTCTCTTTTTTAAATCACGAGTTTAGGTTTTTATTTATTTTTTTTTAAATTCTTGCAAGATTTTAAATCACTAGTTTACGTTTCATACATTATTCATTCTTTCATGTTTGAAAAAAAGGGGAAAGTGTAAGTAAAAAAAAAAAGGATTAATATGTCTGTCTGTCTATAATTTCTCTTTCCTTCCTATTTTTCTCCCTTTTCTTAAAATCATGAATTTCCTTTGACTTTCTCTATTCTTGCAAGATTGAAAAAGGCGAGGAGTGTAGATAAACAAAATAGGATTAATCTGTCTGTCTGTGTCTGTCTGTCCGTTACTACATTGCAACAAGAGCTTTCAGACTCGGCAAGAATTCACGTTGCAAAGGATAAGGTTGAATCCGGTCTTATCAAACCTCTTTTTCCACGCTACTTCTCTCCCCAATCCTTCTCCTCCTTTTTCTTGTCTTCTCTCCTCCTTTTTCTTGTCTTTTCTCCTCCTTTTTTCGTGGGTTTCTTGTCCTTTTTCTTCGGTTTTCGTTCTCATATCTCCGCTCTTTTCCTTATTTTTTTCTCGCTCTCTATTCTGTCCGTCTTTATTCCTGCGTCTTTCTTTCTTCTCTCTTCTTCTTTCTGTCTTTATTCCTCCGCCTTTCTCTCTCTCTCACTCTTTCTCCATCTTTCTCTTCCTTAATCCTTCTCTCTCGTCTTCCCTCCTTCCCTCCACACACCCATCCCTCCCTCCCTCACTCCCATTCCCTCCTTCCAACCCTCTCTTCCCATCCATTATTCCTCAATTCCCCTTCTTTATCCATCCGCCCCGTCCCATTGTCTCTCCGGCTGGTATTGTTTCCGTGTTGGTATCATTGTTTCCCTGGTATTGGCACTCGGGGGGTCCCACCGGGTTGGCACCGCGCTTCTCCCTCCTGTTAGTGCCGCTGTGCCATGCCTTTTGTGTTCGGACTTGTACATGTTTTTCCCCCGGACAAGTTGGTGTTGCTGTTGTTTTGTATGTTTGTGTGATCACCGGGGTACTGATGGCGGTGGTGAGGGAGAGGGAAGGGGTGGGGGGGGAGTGGTGGTGAGGGAGAGGGAGGGGTGGTACTGATGGCGGTGGTGAGGGAGGAGAGGGAAAGGGGTGGAGGAGGGGGTGGGGGAGGGAGAGGGAGGGAGGGTGGGTGGTGAGGGAGAGGGAGAGGGGTGGGGGGATATGGTGGTGAGGGAGAGGGAGGAGGGAGGGGGTGGTGGTGAGGGAGAGGGAGAGGAGGGAGAGGGATTGGGTGGTGGTGATGATGATGGTGGGGGAGGAGGGAGAAGGTGAAGAAAAAGAAAAAGAAAAACGAGAAGAAGAAAGGGAGAGGAAGAGGAGGAGAAAAAGAAGACGAAAAGGGAGAAGACGGGGGAGGAGAAGAAGAAATAGAAGAAGAAGAAGAAGAAGAAGGAGGCGGAGGAGGAGGAAGAAGAAGGGACTGAATGGATTCTTCCAAGAATACATACATATATATTTTTTTCTCTCATCTCGTTGGCCATGTTATCGAAGACGTTCGCCTCTCTCGTTCTCTGATTAGTCTTCGAACTATTTATCTTCCATCTCCTTCATTTGCTTCTACGTTTATTATTCCGTGTATATCAGGGGATAATATTTTCGCGCTGGTTCCAATATTTTTTGTACAAGTCTCGCGGGTCGATAGTCTGTCATATGTGTTGTGTTATTTTTTGTTCTTTTTTGTACATTGCGTGTATTTAAGTTCTTGTCTCCTTCTGTTCTTTCATTTCCGAGCTCGTCTAAATAACAACGAAGATAAGAATGGGGAAGAGAAACGCGCGAATATATTAAAAAAAGTAATTCATGTTGTTGTTTTTGGGAAAAAGAGTTTTCACAAGTTCTCTTAAAAAACTTTTACCAAAGTCCGAAAGATTCTCTCTTTAGCCTTATTTTCATTTCCTTTTTTTTTCCTTCTCTGCTTGGGGGGGGGGGAGTACACGCTTTCACAGTATTTCGAAAACAAAACAAAAAACAAAAAACAAAACATAAAAACAAAAAAAAACTTCCGAAGCTCTCGCGAAACCCCGCCCGTTCTCGCGGAATCTCGCCCCGTCCCGCCTGGCTCCTCCCCCTCCTCGCGGATTCCCGTCAGTCGGCCCCGGAGCTTCTCGCGGGCATGATCGATAGGGGAGGCTCGGCGCGCGTGACGTTTATTGCCCCGCGTGTGGCGTCGACATCAGAGGCACTCGCGAAAGAATCAACAACAGACATTTCTTTTGCTTTTACAAACGACAGGCGAGACTATGAACAAAGTCGCCGTCACGCCCGCCCGCCCGTCGCACTGCCCCCCTCCCCCCCCCCGCGCCCGCAATTAGTCACTCGTAATCGGCGATAAAAAGGAGACGCAAAAAGCAAAAAATTCTTAAGGGCTGTTTTTGCGTGTCTTTGGCTTAAGTTGTTTTTGTCGCGACATTAAAAGTTGGTTTTAACTAAGTAGTAGTTTTATCAAACGGGGAGGCAAGAGGCACGCGCGCGCGCACACACACACACACACACACACACACACACACACACACACACACACACACACACACACACACACACACACACACACACACACACACACACACGCACACACACACACACACACACACACACACACACAACAATAATAATAATACAATAAAATAAATAAAAAAGGAAAGTAAATAGATAAAAAAATAACAAAAAAATACAGTCACACTCCCTAATACACACACACATATTAAGATATAAACGCACATGCACGCAGACACTCTAACACACACACGCACGCACAATTACCATTAAGAATGCACACCCACGGTTCAATATCACCCGATCAATACAACAATGCAACAAAATAGCAAATCATCTAACCTAACCTAACTTGACAATCTAACCTAACTTAAATAACCTAACCTAACCTAACCATCAAACCTAACCAAACTTAACCATCTAACCAAACCTAATCAAACCAAATCTAACCTAACCATCTAACCTAACCAAACCATGCCAAACCAAACCAAACAAAACAAAACAAAACAAAACAAAAACAAAAACTAAATCTAATACAAACCAAACCAAACCAAACCAAACCAAACCAAACCTAACTTCCTATCCTAACCTAACTCCCAACCTAACATCCAATCTCAACCCCTAACTCTAACCATCAACCATCTAACAAACCAAACCAAACCCAAACCTAACACCTAACCATCTCAACCCTAACCTAACCTAATCTAACCTAACCATACCAGCACTAACACTAACCACAAATCCCAACACTAACCTAACCATCCTAATCACAACCTAACCTAACCAACCTAACCTAATAGTCCTAACCCAACCTAAACCCAATCTAACCTAACCATCTAACCTAACCAACCTAACCTAACCTACAACACCTAACACTAACACTAACACAACATCCAACCCTAAAGCCTGACGAACCTAACCTAGCATAATACCCAACCATCTAACAAACCAAACCAAGCCCAAAACTAACCTAATCCTAACCTAACCCTAACTACTTGTACCAAAGCGTCCCAACCTAACCTAACCTAACTTCCAGCACAACCTAACCTAACCCAACCTAGTCCCAACCTAGCAAACCAAACCAAACCAAGCCAAAACCAGCAATCCCAACCTAACCTAAAACCCAACCTAACCTAACTCTAACCCAGCCAACCCAACCTAACACTAACCATTAAACCCAATCACAACTACTAACCCCAACCTAACCAACCTAACCTAACTCTAACCTATCCAAACCAAGCCAAACCTAAACCCAACCTAACCCTAACCTAACCTAACCAACCTAACCCCTAACCTAACACTGTCCCAGAACCAAACCAAACCAAACCCTAACCTAACCTAACCCTAACCTAACCCAACCTAACCCAACCTATCCAAACCAAGCCTAACCTAACCTAACCTAAATCAACTCTAACTTAATCTGATCCCAAACCAAACCAAACCTAATTCCTAACCAAACCAAACCAAGCCTAAACCGAAACTAAACCAAACCCAAACCAAACCAAACCTAACTTCTTCTTCTAACCTGTCCAAACCAAGCAAACCAAACCAAACCAAACCTAACCTAACACTAACCTAACCGAACCTGTCCAAACCAAACCAAACCAAACCTAACCTAAAACCCAACCTAACCTGTCCCAAACCAAACCAAAACCAAACCAAACCTAACCTAACCCACAACCTATTCAAACCAAACTTCCAACCCTAACCCCAACCTATCCAAACCAAACCAAACCAAACCAAACCTAACCTAACCTAACCAAACCAAGCCTAAAACCAATAATAAACCTTATGCAATAGCCAAAAAAACCAAACCAAACCTAACCTAACCTATCCAAACCAAACCAAACCAAACCAAACCAAACCAAACCTAACCTAACCTAACCTAACCATCTAATCTAACCTAACCATCTAATCTAACCTAACCATCTAAGCTAACCAAACCTAACCTAACCTAACCTATATACAGTTCACTCCGACTGAAAAAAAAGAATTGCCAAAGAACCTCGATATAATACTATAAAAGAGTGGAGCTAGCGACAAAACGGAATAATTAAGAATCAGTGAAGAATCCAGAGAGTATATGGGTTCAGAAAAAAAATGTAGAAAAATATTAATAATGGGAAATGTTATGAAAAAATTCTTGATAATCTTGACTTTCTAACACGTATGCAAATTAGAGACATGATGAAATGATTAGACAGAAATAACAGAAATAAAGAATGACTTAGTGAAGCATAAATAAATAATAAAAATAACTACCATCTCGTACATTTATATACTGAAGATAATACAATGGGAAATATAATTGCTCTTACATAAGTTCATGGAAATTAAACATTAGTGAAAACAGTAGGAAGATGGAGGAGGAAATTCACAAAGCAACGGAAAAGATTAAAGAAAAAATGGAAAAGAAATATGAATGCAAGAGAAGTTAAAAAAAGAGAAAAAGTTACAAAGAAGGGATTAAAACACACACGAACACAGACACACACACACACACACACAAACACTCACACGCACACACATACACACACACACACACGCACACACACACATACACATACACACACATACACACACACACACACACATACACACACACATTGACATTTACACGCATGTCACATGCACACACACACGCACACACACACATACACGCACACACACACGCACACGCACACGCACACACACACACACACACACACACACACACACACACACACACACACACACACACATATATATATATATATATATATATATATATATATATATATATATATATATATATAATCAAAATGAAAAGCCCAACACTATTATTCCTGACCAAAAATAAACCCTCTCCAGTACACACGTGTTCTGCCAGCAACTCGAATATAATGTTTAGAATCAATTAGAAAATTTATTTGGACATCAAATATATACCAACATGATTTTTCATTTCCATTTTTTGGCGTGGCGAGGGGATGGTGGGGAGGGGGAGATAAAGGGAAGGAGAGGGAGAGGGATGTGAAGGGGGAAGGAGGTGAGAGAGGGAGGGGAGAGGAGAGAGGGATGTGGAGGGGGAGGAGGGGAGGGGAGGAAGGGAGGTGCAGAGGAAGAGAGGAGAGGGAGAGAGGAGGTGAGGGGAGGAAGGGGGAAGGGAGAGGGGAAGGGGAGAGTGAGGTGAGGGGATGGAGAGGGGAAGGGGGAGAGGGAGAGGGGAGGTGAGGGAGGAAGGGGTTAGGGGGAAGGAACACAGGGAGGGGAGGAAGGGTTAGGGGGATGGAGGGGGAGGGGAGAGGGGAGGTGATGGGGAAGGAAGGGAGGAGAGGGAAGGAGGGAGAGGGAGAGGGAGGTGACGGAGGAGGAAGGAGGTGAGGGGGAGGCAGGAGGGAGAGGGGAGGGTGGGGGAGGAGAGGAGGGAGGGACAAGAGGAAGGGGAGAGGGATGAGTGGAGGTGAGGGGAGGAAGGGGGAGTGCAGAGGGGGAAGGGGAGAGGGAGAGGGGAGGGAGGAAGGTGGAGGAGTGAGGGAGGAAGGGAGGTGAGGAGGAAGGGGAGGGAGAGGGAGGTGAGAGGAGGAAGGGGATGGAGGGGGAGGGGAGAGGGAGAGGGGGTAAGGGAGGAGGGGAGGTGAGGAAGGGAGTGGGGGGGGAGAGGAGAGGGAAAGCAGGGGGAGGGAGGGGGAAGGGAGGAGAGGGAGGGGAGGTGAGGCGGAGGAAGTTAGGGAGGTTAGGGGAGAGGGAGCGGGGCGGGGGAAGGTGAGAGGGAGAGAGGGGGAGTGCTCGAGGGAGGAAGTGGTGTTAGGGGGAGGGAGAGGGGAGGGTTACGGAGAGGAAGAGTGGGCGGGGGAAGGTGAGAGGGAGGGGAGGGGTAGCCGAGGGAGGAAGGGGGAGGGGCGCAGGATAGAGAGGATGTTGTTTACGAGAAAAAGATTTAAAAAAAAATGTGTTGATATGTCAGAGTTTTGGTTCATTTGTTCAGATAATGAACATGAGTCGTCCTTCAAAAAAAAAAAAACTGCCGACATATTTTTTCGAAAATAAATAATTACGGCGGCGCCACTACCCCGATATACACCAATATGCAATTTCTCTCGCTAAAAAAAAAAAAAAAGAAAATGAAAAGAAAAAAAAAATGTCAGTGAAGTAGATAGAGATATTTTGTTTTCCATTTATTTTTATATCACAGTAAACATAAATGTAAAAGTAATCAGCAATAAAGTAAAAAAAAAAAAGAAAAAAAAAGTCTGTCAGTGAAGTAGATCGAGATATTTTATTTTCCATTTTTTTAAAATTTCCCAGTAAACATAAATGTAAAAGTAATCATCAATAAAGTAAGTCTTGTTACTTATAATTCTCTTTAAAAGGAAAATGTCACAAGTTGAACCCCCGTTTTAAATCAAATCGCCCTGACTCGACCCTGATTTAATTCAACCAATTTGGAATTAACTTGGCTGAACTAATTCCGGCTTGCATTAATTTTCTGTGAAGCTGAAACCTCCTGAAACCCGAGATAAGGGAGAAGAAGCACAGGCAGACACAGACATTCTCTCTCTCTCTCCCTCTTTTTCTTTCTCTTTCATTCTCTCTCTCTCTTTCTGTCTGTTTCTCTCTTTCTGACTGTCTGTCTTTCTCTCTCTTTCTTTCTCTTTCACTCTCTCTCTCTCTCTCTCTCTCTCTCTCTCTCTCTCTCTCTCTCTCTCTCTCTCCCTCCCTCCCTATCTCCCTCCCTCTCTCTCTCCCTCCCTCCCTCTGTCTCCTCTTTCCCTCCCTCTCTCTCTCCCCCACCTTTCTCTTCCTCTCTCTCCCTCCCTCCCTCTTTCTCTCCCTCTCTCTCTCCCACCTACGCACACGCACACATTCCCGTTGAAAAGCTGCAACATCTTCAACTCAAGTCAAAGGCAATCATGACGATCCGACTCTCAAAGGAACGAAGGACTTGCTCTGAATGAAGGATTTCTCTCTCTCTCTCATTTTCTCTTTCGCTCTCTCTCTCTTTCTCTTTCTCTTTGTCTCTGTCTCTGTCTCTCTTTCTCTTTCTCTCTGTCTCTGTCTCTTTCTCTTCCTCTTTCTCTTTCTCTCTCTCTTTCTTTCTTTCGCTCTCTCTTTCTCTTTCTCTATTCACTCTCTCTCTCTGTCTTTCTCTCTCTCTCTCTCTCTCTCTCTCTCTCTTCTTTTCCTTCTTTCTTTCTTTGTGTCTTTCTCTCTCTCTCCTCTCTCTCCTTATTTCTCTCTCGTCCTGTCTTTCTGTCTTTCTTTCTTTCTTTCTCCCCCTGTCTCTTTTTACTTTCTCTTTTCTCTCCCTCTGCTTGACTCCTATTTTCCTTCTTTCTTCTTCTTCTTCTTCTCTCCTTTTCTACTCCCCTTCCTGCCTCCTCTCCTCTCTTTTTTTCTTTTTCTTTCTTCTTCGTCTTCGTCTTCTTCCTCTTCTTCTTCTTCTTCTTCTTCTTCTTCTTCTTCTCATTCTTCTTCTTGTTCTTCTTCTTGTTTTTCTTTTTCTTTTTCTTCTTCTTCTTCTTCTTCTTCTTCTTCTTCTTCTTCTCCTCCTCCTCCTCCTCCTCCTCCTCCTCCTCCTCCTTCTCCTCCTCCTCCTCTCCTTTTCCTCCTCTCCCTCCTCCTCCCTATCTCTCTAGGGCATTTAAGGAGGGCAGATGAATGGTGAGGAGAGATGAGGAATAAGAGAGCAGGTGGGGGTGGGGTGGGGGGAGAGGGGTTGGTCGTATCGAGAGACTGGTGAGAGAGGGGAGAGGGAGAGGGGGGGGAGGGGGGATCGAGAGATTGGCGAGACGATGGGAGAGAGGCTAGGGAGAGAGAAGGAATGAAGGAAGGAAGGGAGAGAGAGAGAAAAGGGAGGAGCAAAGAGAACTAAGGGATGAGGGGGAAGAAAGAAAGGAAGGAAGACAAAGGGAGGAGAGAGAGAGAAGAGGATGACCAGAGGCAACTAGGGAGAGGGAAGGAAGGAAGGAGAGAAAAGAAGGAAAGACGGGAGGGAGAGAGGAGAAGAGAAGAAACTCAGAGGCTAGGGAGAGGGAAAGGAAGGAAAAAGAGAAGGAAAGGAGGAGAGAGTCGTGAGAGAGGACCAAGAAGCTAGAGAAAGGCAAAAGAAAGGAAGAAAGGAAAGGGAAGGAAGAAGCAGAGAGAAAAGGAGACACCGAGTTTAGAGAGAAGGAAGGAAGGGGAAAGGAGAAGGAGGGAGAGAGGGGAGAAAGGGAGAGGGAAGGGAGGGGAGACGAAGCTAGAGAATAGGCAAGTAAAAGAAAGGAAGAAGGAGAAAGAAAGGAGACTTTCTGCTTCTGACAGGAGGCAGGGATGGGGGAGAGGAGGGGGAAGGATGAGGAGGAGGCAGAGATGGAAGGAAGGAAGGATGGGAGAAAGGAGAGAATAAGGAAGGGGGTAAAAGAGAAAATGAGGAGGGAGAATTGACATCAAGACTTTAGGGAGAAGGAAAGGAAGGGAGGAAGAAAGGATGAGAGCGGAAGGAAGAAGCAGAGAGAAAGGGAGACACCTCAAGACTTTAGAGAGAAGGAAAGGAAGGGAGGAAGAGAGCGGAGAAAGGGAGGACTGAGGCAAAGGGGGCTGTGAAGGGAGAGGAAGTGGGTCCTCGATGGCTGAAAGGAGGTGATGGGAATGGCCGGGGAGGGGGGGAGGGGGAGGGGGGGGGAGGGAGGGGTTGATGACGGCAATCGAGATGATGGCGAGGGAGGAGGGAAGAGGATGAGAGAGGAAGGGAAGGAAAGGAGAAGGAGGAGGAGGAGAAGGAGGAGAGGAAGGAGGAGAAGGAGAGGAGGGAAGAGGAGGAGAGAGGAGGAGAGAGGAAGGGAAGGAAAAGGAGAAGGAGGAGAGGAGAGAGGAGAGAAGGAGGAGGGAAGGGAGCAGAAGGAGGAGGAGAAAGGAGCAAAGGGAAGAAAGGAGAGAAGGAGAAAAGGAGAAGGAGGAGGGGAAGAGAGTGAAGAGGGAGGAAAAGAGAGGAAGAGGAGGAGAAATGAAGGGAAGGAAAGGAGAAGGAGGAGGGAAGAGAGCGAAGAGGGGGGCCCCCGAAAAGACGGAAAAGGAGGAGAGAGGAAATGAAGAAAACTAGAAGGAGAAAGAGAGAAGTAAGAGAGAAAAAGAAAGGATAGAAGATACACGGAGTGAATACAGAAGATGCATAAAAGCAACACGAAATGAAGGGAGAGAGAGAGACAGTTGAAGAACGCAAATAGAACATAAGGATAGAGAAGTATGCGGAAGATGAAGAAAAAAAACACCAAACGAAATACTCAAAACAAACAAACAAATAAAAGGTTTTCGCCAAGAATGTGATACAAATAAAAAAGTTAAAACCATAAGAGAATAATAATAATAAAAAAAAAACACAACAAAAAACTAATGAAAAAAAAACAGATAGATACAGAGATCCAAAAATATAATAAAGATACCAAAAAGAATTAATAAAGAGAGAGAGAGAGAGAGAGAGAGAGAGAGAGAGAGAGAGAGAGAGAGAGAGAGAGAGAGAGAGAGAGAGAGAGAGAGAGAGAGAGAGAGAGAGAGAGAGAAAGAGAAAGAAAGAGAGAGAAAGAGAAAGAAAGAGAAAGAGAAAGAGAAAGAGAAAAGAGAGAGAAAGGGAGAGATACAAAGATAAGAAAAAGGGAACATTAAACGAGAGTGGAAGGAAGTAAATAAGATTAAAATAATCCCTTTAAACCTGCCGAAAGACCGCCATCCTGTTTACCTTGGCGGAGACGGAGGCTGAGGGAGGAAGAGGAAGGGGGGAGAGACAGGAAAGGGAGGGAGGAAGGGGGAGGGAAGGAGGTGGGGGAGGAAGGGGGGAGAGGGAAGGGAGGTGGGGAGGAAGGGGGAGAGACAGGAAAGGGAGGGAGGAAGGGGGAGAGGGGAAGGAGGTGAGGAGGAAGGGGGAGAGAGGGGAAGGGAGGTGGGGAGAAGTATGGACGAGGGGGGGAGGGGGGGGAAGGGGAATGGAGGAGGAGGAGAGGGAGAGAGAGAAAGTTAAGACGGGGGAATGGGAGAGAGAAGGAAGAGACAAGAAAAGGGAGGGAGGAAGTTGGAGAGAGAGGGAAGGGGGAGAAGGGTGGACGAGGAAGTGGGGAGAGGAGAGAGGGAATGGAGTGAGGGGGAGGGAGGGGAGAGAAAAAAGAAGACAGGGAAGGGAGGGGACAAAGAGATTAGATAGAGAAGACGGGAGAGAGGGAGGGAGAGAGAAGCGGGTAGAGGAGAAAGAAGGAGGAGAGAAGAAAATAGAGGGAGGAAGAAAGGGAGAAAGAGAAAGGGGAAACGAAAGGGGGAGGGAGGTGGGGGGGTGGGGGGTGGGGGGATTCCGTCCCAGTTCGAAGCCCGGTGAACACGTGGGTCTTCCCTGCTCTTAATCAGTGACATTATGTGGGAGGGGAAGGGAAGGGAGGGAGGGGAGGGGAGGAAGGGAGGGAGGGAAGAGGGAGGAGAGGAGGAAGGGGAAGGGGAAGGGAAGGGAGGGAGGGGAGGGAGGAAGGGAAGGGAGAGAGGAAGGAGGGAAGGGGAGGAGGGAGGGGAGGGGGAGGGTGGGGAGGAGGGGGGGGAGGGAGAGGGGAGGGGAGGAGAGAGAGGAGAGGGAGAGGGTAGGGTAATGTAGTGGGTAGGGGAGGAGGAGGGGAGGGAGGAGGGAAGGAAGGGGGAGGAGGGAGGGGGAGGATGAGGAGGAGGCAGAGATGGAGGGGAGGAAAGATGAGAGAGAAAAGAAGCGAGAATTAGGAAGGGGGCAAAAGAGAAAATGAGGGAGGAGAATTGAGAGAAAGCCAGGAGGTAAAGGGGGAGAGGAAGAAGAGGGAATGAGGGGAGATCTAGCAGGAGGTAAAGAAGAAAAGGAGAGAGTAAGAAGAGGAGGAGGAAGAAAGAAGCGAAAGAGGAATAAAGAAGCGAAGGAAGAAAGAAAGGAGATAGAAAGAGACAGGAGAGAGAGAGAGAGAGAGAGAGAGAGAGAGAGAGAGAGAGAGAGAGAGAGAGCGAGAGAGCGAGAGAGAGAGAGACAGAGAGACAGACAGAGAGAGAGAGAGAGAGAGCAAAAAAGTGTAGAGAGGGAGAAAGAACCCCCCCCTCATTTTTTTTACTCACACATCCCCCTCTTCTCTTTAACAATGTCTTTTCTTGGCTTCTTCTTATCACTTTCTTGGTGTTTACGTTGGCGGTGGTGAGCGCGCGCGGACTGTGAAAGGCTCGTGAAGGTGATGGTGATGGTGTTGGTGTTGGTGATGGTGTTGGTGATGGTGATGGTGTTGGTGATGGTGTTGGTGATGGTGAAGGTAATGGTGATGGTAATGGTGATGGTGTTGGTGTTGGTGATGATAATGCGTCTAGTATGACTGTGGTGATGATAATGAAGATGATAATAGTGACAATAATGATAGTGATGGTGATAATAATAATGATGATAATAGTGACAATAATGATGCTGATAATGATAATGAAGAATATAATGGTGATGGTAATGATGATAGGCGTGACAAAAATTATGATAACCATTATAATAATGACGATGATAATGGTTATGATTGTAACAAGGATGATGATAGTGGTGATAATTAAACGATGGTAATGACAATATTGAATAGTGATAATGATGGCTGATTTCGTGACAAAAACAAAAATTCCGAAATAAATGACAGTAGAATTCAGTCGACAATTCTGTAGATTAATATGTCAAAGAGATTTTTTTTTAAATAGCATAGAATTATTAATTTCACCTTCACTAAAAAATAGAAGATTTTACATTAGGATCTCTCTTTTAGCATTTTATTTTCTATATCTATGAAAACTAACATTCTTTTTTTTCGTTCTTTTACACAAAAAAAGGAAAGAAAAAAATAACGATAACAAACAAATAACCTTAAAAATCCCTCCATTGAGAGACAGAAAATTTATATATGTATATATATATAAATATATATATATATATATATATATATATATATATATATATATATATATATATATATATATATATATATTTTTTTTTTTTTTTTTTTTTTTTTTATTTATTTATTTATTTATTTATTTATTTTTTTTTAATTCACCCAAATTCAAGAATAATACTCCACAGATCCTCAACAGATCCTCTATACGGAAACACATTTTACTTAAAAAATAAAGAAAATCCCCTCTATTCCTACTGTTGTTTTTATTTCCACTTAATTGCCTGATCTAATCTCAATGGATTAAATAAAGAGATAAAACCGTATTAAGAGGGATCGCTGAAGTGGAAGCGAGGTCACGTTAGGTCGCGCCAAAATAGAGCCGCGAGTTAGAGTGAGAGAGAGAGAGAGGGGGAGGGAGAGAAGGGGAGGGGGGAGAGGGCAGGGCAGAGAGGGGAGGGAGGAGAGGGGAGGGAGAGAGGGAGGAGGAGGGGAGGGAAGGGAAGGGAGGGAGAAAGAGAGAGAGAGAGAGAGAGAGAGAAACAAACAAAGAGAGAGAGAAGAAGAAGAGAGGGAGAATGGGAGATAGAGACAGACAAACAGAAAGACACAGAGAGAGGAGAGACAGACAGACAGACAGACAGACAGAAATACACAGACACATCCCCACATCCCCCCAAAACCGGCGTCAGCGCGAACCGGCAGACAACTGGGATTCCTCCGCTAAGTCTCTCTCGGTCCCTAACAAGTCCTGCGGTCTCTCTATCTGGTCTTCCTGACGATTTACACTCTCGGCGTCTGACTTTTGCCGCTGCTGAAGGGTGCTCGTGAAGCTGCTGACGAGAAGGATGCGTCGTTATCGGGTTTGTATAGGGTGTTCTATATACAGTCCATACGTCCACAGACATACATACATACTTTCTCTCTCTCTCTCTGTCTCGTCTCTCTGTCTGTCTCTCTGTCTCGTCTCTCTGACTCGTCTCGTCTCTCTCTCTCTGTCTCGTCTGTCTCTCTCTCTCTCTCTCTCTCTCTCTCTCTCTCTCTCTCTCTCTCTCTCTCTCTCTCTCTCTCTCTCTCTCTCTCTCTCTCTCTCTCTCCCTCACACACATGTATATGCGATTAATCCAATCATATGAAATATTTAGGAAATTTGCAAGGGTATCACTTCAGTAAGCTCCATTTGATTAAAAAATACATACAGGGAGGTTGAATTTTACTCCGGACAGAGAGAGTCGGGAGTTAAGTGACAGTAAAAAATCCCTAACCCCCCCCCCCTCCAACAGAGAGAGAGAGAGGGAGGGAGGGAGGGAGGGAGGGAGGGAGGGAGGGAGGGAGGGAGGGAGAGAGAGAGAGAGAGAGAGAGAGAACGAGGGACGGAGGGAGAGAGAGAGAGACAGATACAGACAGGGACAGAGACAGAGAAAGAGAGAGAGAGAGAGAGACTAGTTGGGACAGACAGAGAGAAAGAGAGAAAGAACAAGAGAAAAGAGAGAGAGAGAGACCACCCCCTCCCCTCCCCTCCCGTCCCCCTTCCCACTTCTCTCTCCCTCCCCTCGCAAGCCACCCCCACCAGAAAGTGCAGCTTCCACCACCCTCACCCCATGTCCCATGCCACATACCCTGTCCCCCCGTCTTCCCCACCTCTCGCAATCCCCTTGGAAGGATCTCTCACTCTCTGATGCCAATCTCGATCTTGCTCTCAGGTGTGCAGTGGGGCTCAGCGTCCTAATTTGCATGCTAATTGCAGTAATCGCGATCGTCTGTATATCACGGACCTGTGCATGGTGGAATTCCTGTTGCATGGCATGACGTCAGAGGCTCCTGAGTGTTGGTATGTCAGTTGCATTTGGTGTTTGTGGGTGTTATAGGATGGAGATTGCAGGGAAGTGGAAAGAATTATTACTGATTATTGGTATGTATAATCGTAATGAAGATTAAGATGCGTTATTAGGAGAGGAAATCTGTATAACGTAATAACATTATATACAAGGTGAGCGAGAGAAATAGAAGCGAGAGAAGAAGGGAGAGGAAGAGAGAAGGAAGGAAGGAAGGAAGAGAGAGAGAGAGAGAAGGAAGGAAGGAGAGAGAGAGAGAGAGAGAGAGAGAGAGAGAGAGAGAGAGAGGAGAGAGAGAGAGAGAGAGAGAGAGAGAGAGAGAGAATGGGAATCAGAGACATCCGAAAAAAGGATTACTGATTATTGGTAAGAACAACGAAAATTCGTATAAATAAATGACATTAAAATCATGCTGAATCACAACAAACGGTATTTGTAAAGGAGATATGATTATAAAAATAATAACGACAAAGAAGAACTAATATCTATAAGTACCAGCAATAATACCATTACATAACATACATACTACATTAAGCGTAACAGGGACATACGTGCATACTACATTAAGCGTAACAGGGACATACGTGCATACTACATTAAGCGTAACAGGGACATACGTGCATACTACATTAAGCGTAACAGGGACATACGTGCATACCTAAGCATTAGCGTAACAGGGACATACGATGCATACTACATTAAGCGTAACAGGGACATACGTGCATACTACATTAAG
>NC_091562.1:42423515-42426015 GCF_042767895.1 Penaeus vannamei
TTGAAAAAAACCGAAGCCCACCGCCATCATAACAAACCCGACTTACCAACACTTGGCTGCGAAAGGTTAAACACCTGCCCTCCCTCCCCTCCCCCCACCCTCTCCCCCCCACCAACCCTCAACATACCCAACATACCCCCTCAACATACCCGCTCCACCTCCCCCTCCCCCCCTCCCCCCCACACTCCACAAAAAACCCTAAACTTTACCCTCTCTCCTCCTCTCCTCAGGCTACCTCGAGTATCAACGGCTTCATAGCACGGAGAAGCCTCAAGTTTGTTTGGGTTTGGCGGTTCGACAACGACGGCGCACTGGTGGGGAAGGAGGAGGGAATGATGGAGGAGGAGGATGGGGAGGAGGAGGAGGAGGAAGAGGAGGTGGAGGTTGGGGAGAAGGAGGAGGTGGGGAGGAGGATGGGGAGGAGGGGGAGGAGGAGGAGGAGGAGGAGGAGGAGGAAAAGGAGGGAGGAGGGGGAGGAGGAGGAGGAGGAGGAGGGAGGAGAAGGAGGAAGAGGGGGAGGAGGAGGAAGAAGAGGAGGAGGTGGAGGAAGAAGAGGAGGAGGTGGAGGATGAGGATGAGGGAGGAGGATGGGGAGGAAGAAGAAGATGAGGGAGGGAGAGGAGGAGGAGGAGAGGAGGAGGAGGAGGAGGTGGGAGGAGGAGGAGGAGGTGGAGGGTAAAGAGGAAGAGGGAGGAGGATGGAGGAGGGAATGATGGAGGAGGAGGGGGAGGAAGAGGTGGAAGAAGGAGGGGGAGGAGGGAGGAGAGGGAGGAGGGAGGAGGAGGGAGGAGGAGAGGGGGCAGGAGGAGGAGGGAGGAGGAGGAGGTGGGAGGATGGGGAGGAGGAGGAGGAGGGAATGACGGAGGAGGGAGTGAGTGGAGCAGAGAGGAGTGAGAGAGGATGGGGGAGGAAGAGGAAGATGGGGAGGAGGAGGAGAAGGAGAAGAGGAGGAGGAAGAAGAAGAGGAGAAGGAAAAAGAAGTTGAGAAGGAGGAGGAAGAGGAGAAAAATTATGAGAAGAAAAGGAGGAAGAAGAAGAGCAAGACGAAGAAGAAGAAAAAACAGACAAAGGAGACAGAAGAAAAGGAAGCGGAAAAGTCAGAAAAACTAAATCGAAGACGAAGAAGAAGAAGGAAAAGGAAAAGGAGGAAGCAGAGATGTGTTTACGTTGGCTACGAGCGTATTCCTGGTTGCGCTGTGTGTGTGTGTGGTCGCGGCCGCGGGGGGGGGGTGCGTGGCTCTCGAAGGGATACGTGTCTAAGTTCTCTTTTTACGGTGTTTTCTCTCTACCCAAACAGAGGAAGAGGAGGAGGAAGAGGGAGGAGAGGAGGAAGAAGAGGAAGAGGGAGAAGAAGAAGAAGAGGAAGAGGGAGAAGAAGAAGAAAAGGAGGAGGAGGAAGAGGGAGAGGGAGAGGGAGAAGAGGAAGAGGAAGAGGAAGAAGAAGAGAAGGAAGAGGGAGAAGGGGAAGAGGAAGAGGGAGAAGAGGAAGAAGGCGAAGTAGAAGAGGAAGAGGGAGAAGAAGAAGAGGAGGAAGAGGGAGAAGAAGAAGAGGAAGAGGGGGAAGAAGAAGAGAAGGAAGAGGGAGAAGAAGAAGAGGAGGAAGAGGGAGAAAAGGAAGAGGAGGAAGAGGGAGAAGAAGAAGAAAAGGAAGAAAAACAAGGTATTTATATTAAGGTGGTCTGAGTATCCGATGATGCTGTTGGGGGGGGAGGTATAGGAAGGGGGGGAGAGGGGTGAGGAAGGAGGGGGAAAGGGAAGGAAGTGGGTGAAGGGTGGGGAAAGGGGGTGGGGAGAGGAGTGAGGAAGGAGGGGGAAAGAGAAGGAAGTGGGTGAAGGAGGGGGAAAGGGGTTGGGGAGAGGGGAAGGGGGAAGGAAGGGGGAGGAGTCACGAAAAAAACAAAACTCCATCTATCGCTATCTATCGCGGTGTTATCGGCTGGCGAGTCAAGTCTATCGATCTCCACTTGCATGCAACGGACACAAACTGCTCACTGATAACACGCACACAAGGACGGCACGTACACAAGGACGGCACGTACACAAGGACGACACGTACACAAGGACGGCACGTACACAAGGGCGACACGCACACAAGGACGACACGTACACAAGGACGGCACGCACACAAGGACGGCACGTACACAAGGACGGCACGTACACAAGGGCGACACGCACACAAGGACGACACGTACACAAGGACGGCACGCACACAAGGACGACACGTACACAAGGACGGCACGTACACAAGGGCGACACGCACACAAGGACGACACGTACACAAGGACGGCACGCACACAAGGACGACACGTACACAAGGACGACACGCACACAAGGACGGCACGCACACAAGGACGACACGTACACAAGGACGACACGTACACAAGGACGACACGCACACAAGGACGACACGCACACAAGGACGACACGCTCACAAGGACGGCACGTACACAAGGACGACACGTACACAAGGACGACACGCTCACAAGGACGGCACGTACAC
>NC_091562.1:42433515-42436015 GCF_042767895.1 Penaeus vannamei
GTACTTTCTTCTAATCTTTTTTTTTTCTTTTATTTCGCTCTGTTTTCTTGGTTTTCTGTTTGGTATTTTCTTGTAATTATTTTTCTTTCTGTTTTCTTGGTTTTCTGTTTGGTATTTTCTTGTAATTATTTTTCTTTCTGTTTTCTTGGTTTTCTGTTTGGTATTTTCTTGTAATTCTTTTTCTTTCTGTTTTCTTGGTTTTCTATTTGATAACATCGTCTATTTTTTTTTTTTTTGGTCATATTTTTATCTTTCTTATTGTCTTCCTCTCTTTGTCCTTGTTTCTTTTCCTCTTCCTAATGCTCCGTTTCTCTCTCTCCTCTTCCCTCTTCTCTCGTCTTCTCTAAGTGTCTGTCTCTTTCTCTCTCCTTTTTACTCCTCTCTCTCTTCTTCTCATATTCTCACTATTGATATTCCTTAAAGAGGAAATATATCTTGACCTCTTAATTCTTATTCATATAACAGAGGAAGTAAAATGGCATATAACAATGTTCTATAGTGAAGAGGTTAATATTATTTTTTATTATTAGCTACTATTATTAGCTTTTAGTTAATATTAGTTAATAATTAGTTAATATTAGCCTTTGTAGTCGTTTTTGGATATTATATCAAACACTGATAAAGAAATAAAGGTACATATATACATATAATGGTATATATATATACACACACTATGCATAGATATCTGTGTGTCTGTGTGTTGAGACAGACAGACCATTAACAAGAAAGAAAAGAGAGAGAGAAAAGAAAGAAAATACATTGTTACAAACAGCGAATTCAAGAAATAAAAGACAAAAAAAAAAGAAAAAAAAAAGAAAGGAAACTTAGCACTTAAGATATACATCACAAATACTGTATCATACATTTAAAAAATCTCGACACATATCCAGAAAATAAGATAGCTCCCATGTTCATTTTCTTCCGGGACGTGGCCTTCCAATCCTACAAATAAAAATAGTAAAAAATAAAACACAAACATAAATGAAAAGAAATAATGACATCCTACAAATAATAATAATAAAAAATAAAACACAAACATAAATGGAAAGAAATCATAACTTATCCTCCAAATAAAAAAAATAAAAAAAATAAAAGACAAACATAAAAAAAAAAATCATGACAACTTATCCTCCAAATAAAAATTTCAAAAAATAAAACACAAACATAAATGAAAAAAAAAAAATCATGACAACTTATCCTCCAAATAAAAATTTCAAAAAATAAAACACAAACATAAATGAACAAAAGAAATCATAACTTATCATACAAAAATAAAAAATAAAAATAAAACACAAACATAAATGGAAAGAAAATGAAAAGAAATCATAACTTATCCTACACATAAAAAATAAAATAAAACACAAACATAAAAAAAAAAAATCATGACAACTTATCCTCCAAATAAAAATAAAAAAATAAAACACAAACATAAATGAAAAATAAAAACATGACAACTTATCCTCCAAATAAAAATTAAAAAACAAAACACAAACATAAATGAAAAATAAAAACATGACAACTTATCCTACAAACAAACAAACAAAAATAATAAATAAATAAATAAAACTAACATAAATGAAAAATAAAAACATGACAACTTCCTTCCCCTCGCAGCTGTCACGTGACCATTCAACAGGACTTCCACTTGAATTGCAATATGGCTTCTTGCAAGACCCATAAAACCCGTCGACCTCGCCTCTGCAACGGCAACAGACTCTGGAGCGCCTCGACCTTGTCCCGTCATCAGGCATCAGCTTCCCGAAGGATGGATTTGGACATCTCTCATCTCGGGTGTACATCTGATGCTGGGTGATGAGAGGGAAGGATGCTGGGGGGAAGGGAGGGAGGGGATGGAGGGATGAGGGAGGTGGGAGGGAGGGGATGAGGAGAGGGGGGGAGGGAGAAGGGATGAGGAAAGGGGATGGAGGGATGAGGAGAGGGGGAGGAGAGGGAGAGGTGGGAGGAAGGGAAGAGCGCATGAGGAGAGAAAGAAGGAAGGAGGAGGGGAGGGAGAAGGAGAAAGGAGGGAGAAAGGGAGGGAAGGGAAGGGCGGATGAGGAGAGAAAGGTGGAAGGAGGAGGGATGGATGAGGAGAGGGAGGAGGAAAGGGGAAGAGAGGGGAGGCATGGAAGGAGAAGGGGAGGAGAAAAAGGGATAGGGACGAGGAGGGATTGGAGGGAAGAGGAAGGAGCCAGGGGAAAGGAGAGAAGAGAGAGGACTGGGATGGAAGGAGAGGGATTTTAGAGGAGAGAAAAGGGAAGGGAAAGGAGGGAAATGAGAGGAGAGAAGGAGAGAGAGGGATGGGAGAACAGAGGAAAGAAGAAAGGGAGGAGGAAGAAGACGGAGGAAGGAGGGATATGGAAGAGAAGAGGAAAAGCATAAGGAGCATGGAGAGAGATGGGAAGGAAGGAGACGTGTAAGAACGAATGGGAAAGGAGAGGAACGGGGGGAAGGAAGAGGATGAAGAGGGAAGAAGAGTAGAGAAGGAGGAGGAGGAGGG
>NC_091562.1:42438515-42443515 GCF_042767895.1 Penaeus vannamei
TACTTCTACTGCTACTCCCTCTGCTTCTACTACTATTGCCTCTTCGCCTGTGACTACTTCTGTTTGTACTTCGCTATCCCCTTTCTCTGTCTATTTTACGGTATATGTATGGAAAGGACTCTTTTATTGTTTTAAAAGCACTGCCCGCTTAATAGCATATGTGCAAGCAATAGTCAATCTATTTCCACATAATCTGGAAGTTTATCCACGGCTTTCTTTATGTTTCCAGTCTTCGTATGTTTGTTTTCCTTCTCGAGGAGTGAACGGGACCCCCTTTGTTCCTTCCTACTTGGTCTCTAAGCCTCTTCTGCCTCACAGGAGTGTTTCGGGCTCCTCCTTAAGCTGGATGTGAACCTTACAATATATATATATATATATATATATATATATATATATATATATATATATATATATCAGTAGATGAATACAAGACATGACAAAGGAGACAAGGGATGGTAAGGGAGAAAGGAAGGGAAGAGCGAGAGAGAGAGAGAGAAAGATGAAGAGATAGAGGTGTAGTTAAACATTTTGATATAAGTATGAATAACTGCGGACGAATAGCCATGTAATGTAGATGGTGAAATTAGGAGATGCTTATATATTTACTCGGTCAGTTATGTACATTTTTAATCAAAAAAGAAAGAAAAAAAAAATATAGGGAAGCCATACGGTACAAACTATATAATCATTCTACACAAACAGTTAATTTTAAAAAATCTACGGACACCCATTCTCACTTTACACCAAAGTTAAAGATAGAGAAAATATAAAATAACAAACAGTACCCTAAAACCATATAAAACCCCGCCCCACCCACCCTTTTACCCAACCCCCTCCCCCCTTTACCAACCCCCATTCCTCCCCTTTATCCCCCTTTATCCCCCTCCCCCACCCCCCTTTACCCCCTCCCCCACCCCCCTTTACCCCCCCCCCCCCGTCCTCATCCCCTTCCCCCCCCTTCATCTCCCTCTCCCTCCCCTATTTACCCACCCCTTATAAAATAAGGGAGCCACCGGGAAGCTCAAGAGGCAGCCATCCATTGTTCCATTATAAGCCACGGTGCTGTATATATCAGCACATACAATCCCAGGCCTCTTCCAATATAATCTGGTACTAGTTCTGGAGATTTTGTGGAAGATTCCGGGGATGAGGGAGGGAGACAAAGGGGAATTAAAGAGGAGGAGGAGGAGGAGGGAATGAGAGAGATTGGGGAAGAAAAGGGGGGGGAGGGAGGGAGAAGGGGAGGGAAGGGAAGGAGGGAGAAGGAGAAAAAAAGAGACAGAGAAAGAGAAACATTGAAAGAGAGAGAGAGGGAAGGGGGGAGGAAGGGAGAGAGAGAGAGAGAGAGAGAGAGAGAGAGAGATAGAAAGAGAGAGAGTAAACAAGAGAGAGAGAGAGAGAGAGAGAGAGAGAGAATAAATGACCACACAAATTACAAAAAAAAAAAAAAAATGAAAGACTGACAAAGAAAAAAACGAGAAAGAGAGAGGGAAGAAGAGACAGACAATAGAGAGAGATGGAAAGAGACAGAGAGAGAGAGAGAGAGAGAGAGAGAGAGAGAGAGAGAGAGAGAGAGAGAGAGAGAGAGAGAGAGAGAGAGAGAGAGAGGAAAAGATAGAGACAGAGATAGAAGAAGAGAGAGAAAGAGAAAGAAAAAGAGAAAAAGAGAAAGAAAAGGAGGAAGAGAGAGAGAGAGAGAAGAAGAGAGCTCCCTCTGTCTCTAGGCCTACAGAACCCTCTTATGATGCTAATACCAAACCTTCCCCCGCGTGTGTTAAAAGTTTTTCACATTATGTCATACTCTCTTCCCGAAACTTCCGCCACACAAATATTATCAGATTGTCTCGAGTCCCAAACAGACACAACTTCATTTTCTCCCGAATTCGTTTCTTTGTTTTGCGTACGTTTCTTGTTGTCTTTGTGTATTTACATAATAAAGAAAGAAAGAAGAAGAAGAAGAAGAAAAAAAGTGTGTGTGTGTGTGTGTGTGTGTGTGTGTGTGTGTGTGTGTGTGTGTGTGTGTGTGTGTGTGTGTGTGTGTGTGTGTGTGTATGTTTATATGTGATTTGTTTCTTCACACTTTCTCGCCTCCATAAATTCAATAGGAATACTAAAAATATAATTAATGATAATGGTAATAATAATAATAGTAATACGAATAGTAATAATAATGATAATAATAATAATAATAACAATAACAATAATAATAATAATGACGATTATGATTGTGATATGATAATGAAGATTTTTATACTAATACGAAAAGTAATAGTAATATAACTAATAACAACAATAATAATGATAATGATGGTAATAATAACCATAACAAAACAACAACAAAACCCTCTACTGCCCTCCCCCCCCCCTCAAGGCACACCCTTTTTCCCACAGACAGACTCCAGACGCCACCCCAGGCAGCGGCAGCCAATGGGCGGCGCTGAGAGGGAACAACGCAGACAAGATGACATTCACGCCCACGCCCACAGCAACACCCACAGCAACACCCACGCTTATACACAAACCCACACAACCATACCCACACCCACGCCTATACAGACGCCCGCACTCACATCCACGCCTATACAACACGCTCACGCCCACAGCATCACCCTCATTCACACCCACACCCGCACCAAAGCCTATACATACGCCCACGACCATAGCAACACCCACATTCACACCCACACCCAAGCCTATACACACGCCCACGCCCACAGCAACACCCTCATTCACACCCACACCCGCACCCAAACCTATACACACGCCCACAACCATAACAGCACCCACACCCGTACCCACGCTTGTACACACGCCCACACGCACCCACATAAACACCCACGCCTGTACACACCCCACACCCACACTCACGCCTGAACACACGCCCACAGACCCACGCCTGTAGACACACCCACACCCAGATTCACACCCACGCTTATACACACGCCCACACACCCACACCCGCATCCAAACCTATACACACGCCCACACACCCACATCAATACCCACACCCTCACCCACGCACCCAAACCTATACACCCACACCCACGCCCACGCCTGTACACACGCCCACGCCCACACCCGCCGCAAGTACTCAAGACGCGGCGACAATAACACCGGCGCCGCGGACGTCACCTCCACCGCAGGACGAAGCCGATATCCTCCGGCGCCATTAGCATATTAGAATCGATTTGAGATATCCAATGTACAGGGGAAGATGACAGGCGTAACCCTTCGGAAGGCGGGGGGTGGGGGTGGGGGTGGGGGTGGGGTGATAACTTGAGGAGAGGGGGGAGGGGGAAGGAGAGGGTGGGGGAGGAGAGAAGGGGGGATGGGGGAGGGGGAGAGGGGGGAGTAGGGAAAAGGTGGGGAAGGGGTGGGGGTGAGGGGGGAATAGGGAGAAGCTGGGGATGGTTTGGGGGAAGAGGTGGGGAAGGGGTGAGGGGAGGGGGAAGAGGTGGGGGAGGGGGAGGTGGGGAAGGGCTGGGGGTGAGGGGGTAGGGAAGGGTGGGGACAGGGAAGAGCCGGGAAGGGGGGGAGCGGCATGGAATAGCCACATCTCGAAGTTATGAAATGAAATGTATTTGTAGAATAAAAAAGAGATTTTCATATAAAACACATAAAATGAATACCATTTTTTCTTAGCTTTGACACCACGTTGGTAATGAACTAGGAAAATGGACAGCATGATTAAATAACATAAAAATAAATGAAATAAAAAATAATAATAAAAAAACAAAGTACCTAGTAACTGCATCACAATCCATTAGATCTGATGTACCTTTAATCGCGTATTTTCATATATCATCACCACTATTTTTAATTCACCTTCACAAAGAATCACTTCTAATTCGACGACAAACCATCCACCTTTTCCAAGAACAATAAACCTGTTCTATTGTTCATTCAGTCAACAGGTCAGGAAAGTCACAGATTACCCAATAATTCTTAATAATTAATCTAAAAAAATAATTGATTTAAATACCTTGCAAGAAAATTAGGCCCTTAACTACATTTATATAAATCGAATGGTAAAGAAAATCATTCTAAATATTCATAAAAAAAAAGAGACGCATTCTCAGAACCAAAACAAAGGGACACAGAAATAAGTCTATTTCTCAGAATCAACTAATTTTCCGTCAAAGAATATATGCAACGGTTGTGCAATTGCTCCCCTGGTTTGCCTATGCGTCACAAAGGACAAAGAAAGAAGTTAGAATTAAGACATGACTGATTTAATTGTAAATAGACGACTGTGAATATGCGTGACGCGTGCTCTTAAAATGGCTGATAATATTATATGCTAAAGAAGATGATTATAAGGACAGGTAATAAGTGAATAAAGGAGGAGGAGGAGGAATATGATGAAAAGAGGAGAAAAAAAGACATGTCAAGTACTCTCCCCCCCCCCCCATTATCTCTTTCTTTTTCTCGCTTACCTAATCTCTCTCTCCCTCCCTCCCCCCTCTCTCTTTCTCTCTCTTTATCTCTCTCTCTCTCTCTCTCTCTCTCTCTCTCTCTCTCTCTCTCTCTCTCTCTCTCTCTCTCTCTCTCTCTTCTTTCTCTCTTTCTGTCTCTCGCTTCCTCAACCTCCCTCCCACTCTCTCACTCACTCTCTCTCTCTCACCCTCCTCCCTCCCTCTCCCTCCCTCTCCCCCATCTCCCCCCCCCCCCACCCGTGTGCACGACCTCGCACGCATATCATCGCTAACGAGGTCATTACCATCAAAACCAATTATTGCAGCCGGAAGGATAAGCCGGGAAATCGCCTCGGCGCCATGGCTTATTGTTTTCGGGAGAGGACGGTGTTGATACGGCCAAGGGGGAAGGGCGGCGGCGTGCGTGGGAGGGAGGGGGAGGGCGGCGGCGTGCGTGGGAGGGAGGGGGAGGGAGGAGGGGGCGGAGGGGAGGAGTATAATTTCGTTTTTTGGGGGAGAGGGGGATGGGATGGGTTGGGAGGGAAGGGGGAATGGGGATGGGATGGGGGATGGGGGATGGGATGG
>NC_091562.1:42458515-42468515 GCF_042767895.1 Penaeus vannamei
CCAGCAGAACTTCCCCCCCCCCAAAAAAAAAACTTCACTTTCCAGAAACTTAATTAAGTAAAAGTACTCATTGTGGGATCTCTGGAAGTCCTAATTACTCCGCGTTTTAATTACACAGAGTAATTAAGGACGCTGCGGGCTGGAGAGGACTGTGAGTGCACCTGGAACTCGGATAATGACCGGATGAGAAAGTCTGCGGATGTGAAAACCCAGAAGTCACGGCGCTGAGGTCGTCCCTGGTGTAGATTCGGTCTGGTGTAGGTTGTCCTGGTGTAGATTTTTCCTGGTGTAGATTATCTAGGAGTAGATGGTGCTGGTGTGGGTTTGGTCTGGTGTAGATTCGGTCTGGTGTTGATTTGGTCTGGTGTGGATTTCTTGGTGTGCATTTGTCTTGGTGTAGATTGTTCTGGTGTAGATTGTTCTGGTGTAAGTTGTCCTGGTGTAGAGACGGCGATGAGAAAATGACCCCGGGGTATTACTAATGACAAATATTTATGTATTAAGCATTACAAGAAGGTGATATATTCATTGGATGTTGAGTAAAAAAAGGCTTATTTATCTATCTATAGTATCACTATATATATTTTTAATATATCTCTATTCCTCCCTGTTTCCCTCTCAATATCTCTTTTCCTCTCACACTTTCTTTCTCTTTTCCTCCAACCATATCTCTCAATTTTTTTTCACTCCCTCTTTCCCTCTCTTCTTCCTTCCCCCTTCCCTCCCTCTCTCCCTCTTTCTCCCTATTTCCCTCCTCCCTCCCTCTTTCTCACTCTCTCTCTCTCCCTCCCCCTCCCCCTATCTCTCTCTCCCTCCCCCTCCACCATCCCTCTTATCGGATAGACGCCCCTTTCTCGCCCCTTCCCCCCTACCCCCGCCTCCCTCCTACCCTGGAGCCTCAATATTCAATTTCCGAGACGTTGCAAGGGGCGTCCTTATCGGGACCCGCCACCAGCCTCCTTATCAGTTAGCTGGGGACCTTTCTCCCCCCCCCCCCCTCCTCACCTGGGCCCGCCTCGAGTGCTCTCTCGCTCTCTCTCTCTCTCTCTGTTTCTCTCTGTCTCGGTCTCCGTACACATATACATATAGATATACACAGATATACATTTAGACACAAACACATACGCTCGTATACGTAAACACACACACAGACAAACACGCACACATGTATACATATAGGCGATGTTCAAGGTACGATTGTGTGCCCCTATCTAGCCTCTATATATTTCTACAAATCCAGCCCTGAATCCAAAAATAATGATATTCACACAAGGATATCCCCATGCGCCTGTATCCGAATCCCACATCCCATGCCGACTGAACATCATTTATTCAACTCGTAAAACGTAGCGTTACATCGCCAAAACTCTACGGGACACCACGCCCTGTTTCAACTATCCCTCACCGGCCCAAAGAGGCAGGGATGTGAGTTTATCGGATATTCGGCAAAGGCAGTGACATAAACCGTACCTTGGTGAGATTTTCAATACAGTACCGAGTCCATGCTTGAGTGTATTATGGAGGCTACACACATGAGTTCGTTTTAAGTTCTAGCCATGTGAAGAAGGATAGATATTGATATTCTAATGCGAATGAATAAATAATAAACTTGAATAAACTATGTCTTCTCGGGGTCTATCCATCTATGCAATGACTGGGAATACATTTGATTGGCAGATATGGGTATCGGTGACGACCAAAATCATCTAGCTGCAAAAATCTGAACATGAATTTCAACCTTTAAATAAAACTATATTCGACTTTGGCATATCTTTGTTATATAGTTATAGCCTTAGCAATGTCTTAAGAGGACTCAACAAAGAGCTACATTTTAGAGGAATTCAAAAAGAGGCAGCACTTTAGAGTAATTAACATAGTGTTACACTTTAGAGGAATTAGCATAGGACTACACCTTAAATTAATTAATGTAGGACTACACTTTAGAGGAATTAACATAGTGTTACGTTAGAGTAATTAACATAGTGTTACACTTTAGAGAAATTAAGATAGTGTTACACTTTAGAGGAATTAAGATAGTGTTACACTTTAGAGGAATTAAGATAGTGTTACACTTTAGAGGAATTAACATAGTGTTACACTTTAGAGGAATTAAGATAGTGTTACACTTTAGAGGAATTAAGATAGGACTACACTTTAGAGGAATTAACATAAGACTACACTTTAGAGGAATTAACCTAGGACTACACTTTAGAGAAATTAACACAGGACTAAACCTTAGAGAAATTAACAAAGAACTACATTTTAGAGGAATTAACTAAGATAACACCCCTGTCGCATGAAAAAAATAAAAATAAAAATATACACCACTGCTACACTTTTATGAGAATTCCCGCGCTACACAGAGGGAGTCAGCAGGCATACCCATAGCAACGGCATATCTCCTGCACCGAAGTTCACTTACAAAGAGCTCTCCAGGTAGAGCTCGCGGCCATATTGCACATGAGAGCCACATTAGCGTATATCTTGCCGAGGTACGTCATTTTATAGTCATTTTGGGGTATATTTCTTACAGTGTAGGTATTTTCTTGTGGACCGGCAAGGTATGAAAAACACTTTCATGGACATATGTCTTGGGATATTGCTAGAATCACACACACACACACACACACACACACACACACACACACACACACACACACACACACACACACACACATACACACACACACACCCATACACACACACACACACCCATACACACACACACACACACACACACACACCCACATCCACACCCCCACCCCCACACACACACATACAAGACACTGAGAACCGTTTCCTAAAGGAACATGGCGCACCCCCCTCCCCCCTCCCCAGATCCTGCACTCAGAGCCCCACAACTCGCTTCCCTAAACAGAAAACATCTGTCCCCGCCAAACCAACTCCTCTCCTCCATTATCAAAGTTTCGCCATAAAGCTTTCCTCACACAACAGAGGTAACGCCAGCAATCCCTCGTTGGCTGCATGACGTCATGACTCAGCCCGATTAGACAGCCAATGAAAAAAAAAGAGGAGCGGGTGTGACGTGGCGGCTCGTGATTGGCCCGCCGCCGAGGTCACGTGAGCGGCTGTGATCCACCGGGGTGAATTGTGGCGGGAAAAAGATATTTTAAAAGACTTCTGTGAGCTCTACATCCGCGGTTTTATTCTCTAAACACTCTAAAGAAAGGGGACTATGAGGTAAAACATCATATTGACACACAGCCGAAAGAGGAAGTTAAATGACAAAGAAAAAACAAGGAAAAAAATCCAAGGTTCCTTTCGAATCACAATACTTTAACGATGGCCCGGTTTCCCTTGACCGAACGAAAACCACATGAAATCAAATAAATAAACAAATAAATAGACCGATAGATAAAGACACAGTCAGACTGAAAGATAAGAAAATAGATAAACCAACGCATAAACATAAATAAACACATAAACAAATAAATAAACAAAAAACAAATAATTATGAAGCACACCCGATCTCGAATTCCACCTAACTGTCCATCCCTTCATATCCTCTCACCCTTGTTTCTTTTTCCTTTGTTTATCGGAAGACATACCGGCCGCGTTTCCCTCCTGTTGCCAGCTGTTAACCCCAGGTGGTTCTTCAGGCTTAATGACCATCGTTTTTCGAATTTTCCTCAACTTGAAGCCAACACGACAATGTCATCTTTGGCCCTGCGTGGGTCGCCATCCCCCCCCCCCCTCTCCCCTTCCCCTTTCTCTCCCTTTCCAGCTTTTGATTTCTAATCTCTTTTATTTTCTTATTTAATGCTGTTTTTCTTTCTCTCTATTACTATATTTCTTTTCTTTTCTTTCTTTTCTATCTCTTTCCTTTTTTCTTTTACCATTTTCATTTTTTTCTTTCTTCTTTTTTCTTTTATCTTTCATTATTTTCATTTTTTCTGTCTCTTTTATTCTTTTCTGTCTCTATCTTTTCTCTCTCCCTTTTATGATTTTTTAATGGCGGTGAAAATAACAAGAATGATGCAAAGGGTGTGACAAAAACATTTCAGATGATGATAAGGAGGACGAGGAAGATGAAGAGGGAGGAGAGGAGGAGGAGGAGGAGGAGAGAAGGAGGAGGAGGAGGGGAGGAGGAGGAGGACGAGGAAGATGAAGAGGGAGAAGGAGAGGAAGAGGAGGAGGAGGAAGGAGGAAGAGGAGGAAAGGGAAGGGGAAGGAGAGGAGGAAGAGGAAGATGAAAGAGGGAGAAGGAGGAGGAGGAGGAGGAGGAGGGGGAAAAGGAAGGAGGAGGAGAAGATGAAGAAGAAGGAGGAGGAGAGGGAGAAAGAGAAGAAGAGTATGAATAACAATAATATTGATAATAATAAGAATAATGACAATAAGGAGAAGATAAGGAAGAAAACAGGAGGAGAAAGTAGTGGAGGATAAATATAGCCATAAGAAAATTGCAGACATAAAAAGGCGCCAACTAATGATATTACCATCCATTAATAACTAAACAATATTAACCAACTCAACAACCCTCGAAAATACACATAAAACATTCCCTTTTACTCAAAATTGCACCACAAGGCATAAATTACGTGCAAATGGCGACAAATGGGGAACGATTCATCTGACGAGAGAAAACGACGCCATTAAGAGGGGTAACTATGGAAAACGAGTGATTCGCCTGTCTGCAATATGATTTTATGCGCCTTGCCGGTTTGTTTATTTTATTTATTTATTCTGAGATTACCAAAATAACCTTTTGGGATGAAGGCCAGAGAGAAATAGTCATAAAGAAAGAAAGAAAGAAAAGGAAAAAAGAAAAAAAAAGAAAACGAGAGAAAAAACAACTAAAAGTACACCCCCTAAATTCCCCTAAAAAAAAAAAAGCTAAAACAACCCTTAAAAATACTAAAAAAAAATCCCTAAAAAATGCAGAAAAGTCCCTTAAAACCCTCGAGTCCGCAAGTCCACCGACAGACCCCGCAAGTCCAGCCCATGGCGAGAAAGGACTTCCGGGTCGAGTCGGGACTCACAGAACACGGGAAAAAAGGGGGAAACTATACTATTTTTTTTTTTTTACCGACAGACACCGATGGACGCGGCGGATCTCGCTTGTTTACCCGACCGACAAAGGAGGTACTTCCGGCAAATCCTCTTCTTAAAAGTGCCACACAAAGTTCCGTGGCACTTCTTAGATGTCCAATTTTACTTGGAGGGACTAAAAAGAGAGGGAGGGAGGAAGGGAGAAGGAGAGGGAGAGGGAGGGAGGGAGGGAGGGAGAGGGAGAGGGAGAGGGAGAGAGAGAGAGAGAGAGAGAGAGAGAGAGAGAGAGAGAGAGAGAGAGAGAGAGAGAGAGAGAAAGAGAGAGAGAGAGAGAGAGAGAGAGAGAGAGAGAGAGAGAGAAAGAGAAAGAGAAAGAGAAAGAGACGAAGAGACGGAAAGACAGAGATACAGAGACAGAAAAAACGAAGGAAAGAGACAGAAAGACAGACAAGACAGACACAGAAACACACACACACACACAAAAAAAAAATCTTGAAGACATCTTGGGACGGAGGGGAAGGGGGTTGGGTGGGGGGGGGGGGGATAGCGATCGCCATGCCTGACCGAAAATGGCTGTCTGATTCCTTCCTGTGAGATGCGTGACGCACGGGATGGGCAGGCTGGGTGATGCGAGAGCCAAGGACCGAACTGTGACAGAGACATCTTGTACTTTTTCTTTCTCTCTCGTTCTTTGTCTCTTTCCTTCTTTCTTTCTTTTTTTCTCTCTCTTTCCTTCTCTCTCATTCTCTCTCCTTTCTCTTTCTAAGTCGGCCTCTGCCTCTCTTGTTCTCTCTCTCTCTCTCTCTCTCTCTCTCTGTGTGTTTTGTGTGTGTGTGTGTGTGTGTGTGTGTGTGTGTGTGTGTGTGTGTGTGTGTGTGTGTGTGTGTGTGTGTGTGTGTGTGTGTGTGTGTCTCGCCCCCGCCTCGCCCTCTGACTCTTCCTCGGGTTTCGTTTAACGTGGACGAAATGTTTGCGCTTTCCTTGGGGTAAGAGGGGGGGAGGAGGGGGAGGGGGGAGGTGTTGCGGGGGTTGTGCGGCTTTGTTTTGGTACCTTCTTCTTTTTTTTTTTTTTTGTCTTGTTTTATTGGAATGATCATGTTTGTTTTTTGTTCTTTAGATTAGACTATCTGATTGTGCATCTACCTTTCTGTCTGTCTGTCTAACTCTCTCCCTCTAATTCTCTCTTCCTTTTTTTTTCTTCCCTTCCGTTCCTTCTTTAACAGTTTTCTCCTTCCAGCCTCTTTTCCTCTCTCTCTCTCTCTCTCTCTCTCTCTCTCTCTCTCTCTCTCTCTCTCTCTCTCTCTCTCTCTCTCTCTCTCTCTCTCTCTCTCTCTCTCTCTCTCTCTCTCTCTCTCTCTCTCTCTCTCTCTCTCTCTCTCTCTCTCCCTCTCTCTCTCTCTCTCTCTCTCTCTCCCTCTCTCCCTCTCTCCCTCTCTCCCTCTCTCCCTCTCTCCCTCCCACCCCGCCGCCCTCATTGCTGCGCCCATCACCCCCTCTCCGTCACAACCCCGCAGTACTCGGAGCCCATCGTGGAGAAGCCCCAAAGTCGCCCCCAAATTCGGCCCCAAGACGAATCGTCCCATTTTCTCCCGCTCCACCAACCCTCGCCTGGATTTCGCTCGTAAATCCACCGCGATGGTCGGATATTGCCTTCCGCTGACGAGGACTTTCGACCGTGCGTCCCTCATAACACCTGCCTCGGCGCAGGAACTCTCCACTAACACCATTAGCCGCCCTGTCGTGGCTCTCCTCAGTGCCACGGGGACAGTGCCTGGTGGGCGGCACCTGGTGGGGGGGGGGGGGAGTGGTCGAGCGCTGGGAACGTATTGACACGTGCTAGAACGGCAGGGAGTGGACACCGACAAGTGGATAAACCGCGTGGACACAGATACGTGGATAACAAGAAAAAAAGATAACCACGTGGACATCAACTAGTGGAGAACAAGAGGATAAACCACGTAGAACAAAAACAAAGTGGACAACACGTGAATTACCACACGAACACCGACGAACCGACAAGTGTATAACACATAAAAAAAAACAAGTTAAACACACGGACACCAACAACCGAATAACAACTGGAAAAAAACCCGTACCACGTACACGAAACCCACGCGGTCACCGGCGCCTGTTGAGCAGTGCCAGCCGAGCGGAAGGGCAGTGCCTGGTGCCCGGAGTGGAAGAGCCACGCCAGGCCACAACCCAAGCACGGGACAACTCCACTTTAAATCGACCTGCTTAAAGGAAGTGGTCATCCCGTCCTGGTGCCGCCGCCTGGTCTCTGGCACAGCGAAGGTCGGAGATGAGGACGGGAAGAGAGGTGGAAAGAGGGAGGGAGGAAGGGAGGGAGGGAGGGAAGGGAGAGAGAGAGGGAAGGAGGGAGGGAAGGAAGGAGGGAGGGAGAGAGGGAGGAAGGGAGGGAGGGAGGGAGGGAGGAAGGGAGGAAGGAAGGGAGAGAAAGGGAGAGGAAGAAAGGAAGGAAGAGGAAGTGGAGGAAGAAAAAGGAGGGAGTTGGAAGATTGAGAGAGGGGGATGGAAAGAGTGACGAAGGAAGGAAGAAAAAGGAAAATGTGGGAGATTCAGAGAGGGAGAGAGAAAGAAGAATGGAAAGAGGGGATAGGGAAGGAGGATGCAGAGAAAAAAGGACGAGATGGGAGAATCAGAGAGGGAGAGAGGAAAGGGGATGGAAAGAATGAGGAAGGAAGGGAAGAAGGAAAAGAAGGAAAGAGGTGGGAGATTCAAAGAAGGAGAGAAAGAGGGGGATGGAAAGAGGGAAGGGAAGGAGGAAGTGCGAGAAAGGTGGAGGTGAGAGATAGGGAAAGGGGGATGGGAAGGGGAGGATGGAAAGGGTGAGGAAGGAAGAAAAGGAAGAAGTAGGAGGAGATTCAAGAGAGGGAGAGAAAAAAGGATAGGAAGGGAAGGGAAGAAGGGTGGAAAGAGGGTGAGGAAGGAAGAAAGGAAGAGGAGGTGAAGAATTGAGAATGAGAGAAAGGTGGAAAAAGGGAGTAAAGTGGGCGAGGGGGAGGGAGGGGAAGAGAAAGGAAGAAGGGGAGGGAGAGAGAAAGAAAAAGAAAGACAAAGAAAGAAAGAGAGAGAGAGAGAGAGATTGCATTAGAAATTTCTTTGGATTCTGTGTATATGTATATCTGTATGAATGTGTGCATGTGCGTGCGTGCGTGCGTGTGCGTTCGTGCGTGTGTGTCGGTGTGTGTGTGTGTGTGTGTGTGTGTGTGTGTGTGTGTGTGTGTGTGTGTGTGTGTGTGTGTGTGTGTGTGTGTGTGTGTGTGTGTGCGTGTGTGTGTGTGTGTGTGTGCGTGCATGTATGGCTAAATGTACTCCATCAATTTATAAAATTACACCACCTTTTATCTCTACTTTATCACCATTTCCTCCTCCCATCCGTCACCGCATCTACCTCCCACCCTCTACAATTATCGACTCATTAATCTATCTCTCTACCTCTCGCTCCCTTTCCTTTCAGCCCTTTACCCTGATTTATAATCTTCCTTCTCCCCGCACCGCATTTATCAATTTTTTCCCTCTTACCTCTTCGAAACCCCTTCCCTTCCGTCATTAGCAGGCCATTTCAACCCTTATGGATCATTCACGCAAGTCTCAAAATCGTTTTTCTTTTACTTGTCGTATTTAAATCGCAACAAGTCTTGTCTGTTTAGAGAGAGAGAGAGAGAGAGAGAGAGAGAGAGAGAGAGAGAGAGAGAGAGAGAGAGAGAGAGAGAGAGAGAGATGAAGAGAGAGAGTGAGAGGAGTAAGAGAGAGAGAGATGAAGAAAGACGGTGAGAGGCTAAGGGAGAGAGAAAGAAAAGAAAGAGAAAAAGAAAGAGAGAAAGAAAGAAAGAAAGAGAGAAAGAGACACAGAAAGAAAGAAAAGTATACAAATACACATATCATTTCCCTCTTCTCTTTCACAAAACCGACACAAACACCAAACGAGTCAAACCCACCATATCAAATCTCAAAAAATACATCATACATTCATCATAATAAACTAAATAATTATTCCTTCCGTTCACCTTCCACCGTTCACTTCATCATTCATTTTATCACCATCACCACCACGCACTCACCACCTCAGAATAGACCAAATACAAGAAAATACAACAAATACACTTCTACATCTAATTTTCTACTCCTAAAATACTCCTTCCTTGCCGGTCTTCTAGAATCTTCTACACTTGTCCGCCCACACTCCCTTCAATAACGCCCATATCTAGTTCCTAAGACCAATTGTATGTCCACTTTTTCCTTTAACAACGCCCACTTGTATGTCTATTCCTTCAAAACACCGCCCACTTGTATCTATTTTCCTATTTTCAGCATCACCGCCCATACCTTCCTACGCCTATTTGGAGTCAGTCCTTCTCCCTTCGACACCGCCCATACCTTCTTCTTACGCCCATTTGGAGGACCACTCGATCTCCAACACCGCCCACCCCTTCTTCTACGTCGACTTGCACACCCACCCAGTCTTCCAATGCCGCCCACACCTTCCCACGCCCATCTATACGTCTACTCTCCCTTTGACACCGCCCACCCCTTCTCCTAAGACCACCTGCACGCCCACTCCCTCTTCGATGCCGCCCACACCCACCTTAAACACCGCCCGCCCCTTCTCCTAAGACCACTTGCACGCCCACTCCCTCTTCGATGCCGCCCACGCCCTCACCCCCACGCCCACGACAGGCCTCTTCTGATTTCCACGTCTTTTCTTGTCATCGGAAGGATCAGTTAATGGGCGAGTGCGTTTTGACGGTCGTCGCGTGGCCCTGGCGGAAGGGGAGAAGGAGAGGGAAGAGGAAGAGGAAGAGGGAGAGGAAGAGGAAGATAATGAGGGAGAGGAAGAGGAAGAGGAAGAGGAAGAGGAAGAGGAAGAGGGAGAGGGAGGATACCTGATGGGGGAGAAGGGGAGGGAAGAGGAAGAGGAAGAGGGAGAGGAAGAGGAAGATAAAGAGGGAGAGGAGAAGGAGAGGGA
>NC_091562.1:42473515-42488515 GCF_042767895.1 Penaeus vannamei
CCTCCCTCTCTCTCCCTCTTTCTCTCTATCTCCCTCTTTCTCTCTATCTCCCTCTTTCTCTCTGTCCCTCCCTCCCTCTCTCTATCTCCCTCCCTCTCTCTATCTCCCTCCCCCTCTCTATATCTCCCTCCCCCTCTCTCTATCTCCCTCCCTCCCTCTCTCTCCCTCTTTCTCCCTCTCTCGCTCTTCTCACGTACACCTCACCCTTTCCCGGTAACCCCCTTCTGGCCGAAATTTTATCACTAATAAGAAATCAGCTGATAGGACACGCAAGAGAGGGGAGAAGAAGGGGAATAAAAGGAGGGGAGGGAAGGAGAGGAGGAGGGAAGAACAGGGGGAAGGGGGAAGAGAGGAGAGGGACGGATAGAGAGGCGGGGGAATGAAAAGAAAGAAGGGGGATGGAGAGAGGGGAGGGACGGGGGGAGAGAGAGAGAGAGAGAGAGAGAGAGAGAGAGAGAGAGAGAGAGAGAGAGAGAGAGAGAGAGAGAGAGAGAGAGAGAGAGAGAGAGAGAGAAAGAGAGAGGAAGAGAGAGGAAGAGACAGAAAGAGAAACAGAAAGATAATGAAATAAAGAAAAAATAAAAAAAAATAAAGAGAAAGAACAAAAAAACAGAAAAAGAGAAAAAGAGAAAGAGAGAGAAGAAAGGAGAGTGAGCACATACCCCGAAAACCCCGCCCTCTTATCCCTCTGTCTCCCAGCATCAAGAGAGACTTTTCGCTGCAGAAATCAACCACAAATTTCTTACAGCAGTTTCCAGCCCTCGGAATCTGCTCCGGAATCCGCCATGATGGTTTCCTAAGCGATGTGGAGGCTCGCTTCTTTTCGTAGACTAATATGTAAATAACACCAAGTCCCTCTGCTTTTTCTTCTTCTTCTCCTTTCTTTTCGTTTTCTTCTCTCCATCCCCCTTCTTCTTATTTCTCTTCTTCTTCTCCTTCCTCTTTCTTTTCCTTTTTCTCTTCTTCTTTTTCATTTTCTTCTAACACCAACTCCCTCTTCTTCTTCTTCTTCTTCTCCTTCCTCCTCTTCTTTTCCTCCTTCCTCTTCTTCGTTCTTCTTCCCTCCTCCATCCTCTCTTCTTCTTCCTTTTCCTCATAATGGTTTCCTAAGCGATCTCCTTCCTCTTCGTAGACTAATATCTAAATCACCAACTCCCTCTGCTCCTCTTCTTCTTCTTCCTTCCTCTTTCTTTTCCTCTTCTTTTTTTCGTCTTCTCCTCCTCTCCATCCCTCTTCCTCTTCTCGTTCTCCTCCTCTCCTCTACCACTTCTTACTTTTCCTCCTCCTCCTCTTCTTCTTCTAATCCTTTGTAAATAACACCAAGTCCCTCTTCTTCTTCCTTCTTCCTCCTTCCTCCTCTTCTCTTCTTCGTTCTTCTCCTCTCTCTCCTCTTCCTCTTTCTCCTCCTCCTCTTCTTCTTCTCCTACTTCTCGCTTTTCCTCTTCCTCTTCTCCCTCCTCTGCTTTTTTCTTCTTCTTCTTCTCCCTCTTCTCCTCCTCCTCTTCTTCTTCCTCCTTCTACTTCCTTTTCTCCTCCTCTTCTTCTTCTCCTTCCTATTCCTTTTCCTCTTCCTCTTCTTACTCCTTCTCCTCTACTTCTTGTCGTTCTCCTCCTCTCCTCTACTTCTTCTTACTTTTCCTCCTCCTCCTCTTCTTCTTCTTCCTTTTTCTCCTCCTCTTCTTCTTCCTTTTCCTCCTCCTCCTCTTCCTCTTCTTCTTCTCCCTCTCCTCTTCCTCTTCTCCTCCTCCTCTTCTTCTTCTCCTACTTCTCCTCCTCTCCTCTTCCTCTTCTCCTCCTTCTCCTCCTCTTCTTCTCCCTCTCCTCCTCTTCTTCTTCCTCTCCGCCTCTTCTTCTTCTCCTTCTCCTCCTCCTCCTCCTCTTCTTCTTCCTCCTCCTTCTCCTCCTCTCCTCTACCCCCCCCCTCCTCCTCCTCTTCTTCTCCCTCTCCTCCTCTTCTTCCTCTTCTCCTTCTCCTCCTCTCCACCACCACCACCACGCCTCCTTCAGCGTCGCCGAGTCCTCCGTCCCTCGCGAAGACCTTCCTGTGTTCGGGGTCTTGTGGTCTCCTCCGACTCACCTGCTTCAAAGGACTTTAATTTTTTCTCAAAAGCCTTTTCTCTCTCTCTTTTATTCTTCAGTTCCCACAATTATAGTTTCTCTTTCTTTCTCTTTCTCGTTTCTCTCTCTTTCTCTCCCTCTCTCTCTCTCTCTCTCTCTCTCTCTCTCCCTCTCTCTCTCTCTCTCTCTCTCTCTCTCTCTCTCTCTCTCTCTCTCCCTCCCCTCTCCCACTCCCTCCCTCCAATAACTATTCTCTCATTCCTCCCTTCTTCTCCTTCTCCTCTCCTCCTCCTCAACCTCACCATTCACTCCCACTTCCAATATTTCATTATCTTTACCTTTTAACACCCCCTTTTTTATAGCTTTATTCTCCCCTCTCCATCATCTTCATCCTCCTTTTCCCTCTTCTTCCTCTTTATCTCCCGAATCTCTCTACCTCCTTACGCACCCTTTCTTGTGAGATATTTACAGCCCGGAAGCAAAGGAAGATTAAAGGTCTTTTGAGGTTGGTAGCAAGCGCACTTTTTTATTTTTTATTTTTTTTTTTTTTTTTTTTTTTTTTTACTATTTTTGGTTATGAGTATTTTCTCAATTTTTTTCCAATTTTTTTTTTTTTTTTTTTTTTTTTTTTTTTTTTTTTTTTTTTGGTTTGATTTTCACTTCTGTGCACTTCGAAACTATGTATTTTTTCGTTGTTTTTTTTCACTTTTATTATGAGTGTTTTCCTTTTTTCCTTTTTTTTTTTTTTTTTTTTTTTTGCTTCTGCTTTGATTTTCCCTTCTGTGCATTTCGAAACTATGTATTTTTTCTCGTTGTTGTTTTTTTCACTTTTATTATGAGTGTTTTCATTTTTTCCGTTTTTTTTTTTTTTTTTTTTTGCTTTTGCTTTCATTTTCATTTTTGTGAATTTCGAATATTTTTTTTTTTCGTTTTTCTTTTTAACTTTTATTATGTTTTTTTTCATTTTTTCCGTTTTTTTTTTCTTTGATTCTCACTTTTGTGCATTTCGAAACTATGTATTTTTCGTTGTTCTTTTTCACTTTTATTATGTGTGTTTTCATTTTTTCCGTTTTTTTTTTCTTTGCTTCTCACTTCTGTGCCCTTCGAAACTATGTATTTTTTTCGTTGTTTTTTCACTTTTATTATGAGTGTTTTCATTTTTTCCGTTTTTTTCCGTTTTTCTTTTTTTCTTTGATTTTTCACTTCTGTGCATTTCGAAACTGTGTATTTTTTTTTTTTTTTTACTATTTTTGGTTATGAATATTTTCTCCATTTTTCGATTTTTTTTTCTTTTTTTTTTGCTTTGATTTTCACTTCTGTGCATTTTGAATATATATATATTTTTTTCTTAATCTGATTATGAGTGTTTTCTCCTTTTTTTCTATCGTTTTTCTTTTATTTTTTGTTTCCTGTTTTCGCTTTGAATTTCACTCGAAACTATTTTTTTTTTCGTTTTTTTTTTTTTTTTTTTTTTTTTTTTTTATACTATTTTTGGTTATGAGTATTTTTTTCCATTTTTTCGATTTTTTTCGCTTTGATTTTCACTTCGGTGCATTTCGAATATATATATATATTTTCGTTGTTGCTGTTTTTTTATATCTGATTTTGAGTGTTTTCTTTTTTTTATCTTTTTTTTTTTTGTTTTTTTGTTTCCTGTTTTCGCTTTGAATTTCACTTCTGCGCATTTCGAAACTATGTTTTTTTTTCGTTTTTTTTCGTTTTTTTTTTTTTTTTTTTTTTTTTTGACTATTTTTGGTTATGATTATTTTCTCCATTTTTTTCCGATTTTTTTTTATTTTTTTTGCTTTGATTTTCACTTCTGTGCATTTCGAATATATATATTTTTTCGTTGTTGTTTTTTTTATATCTGATTATGAGTGTTTTCTCTTTTTTTCTATCGTTTTTCTTTTCTTTTCTTTTTTGTTTCCTGTTTTCGCTTTGAATTTCACTCGAAACTATTTTTTTCGCTTTCTTTATTTTTGATTATGAGTGTTTTCTCCTTTTTTTTATTTTTATTTTTTGTTTCCTGTTTCCACTTTGATTTTCACTTCTTTGTTTTTACGTAATTTACTTCCATTATTTCACTTCCCTATTTTACTTATTTTTCTGACTCTGTGTCTCCTCCCTTCCTCTCTCTCTCTCTGTGTCTCTCCCTCCCTTTCTCTCTCTCTCTCTCTCTCCTCTCTCTCTCTCTCTCTCTCCTTCTCTCTCTCTCTCTCTCTCTCTCTCTCTCCCCCACTCCCTCCAATAACTATTCTCTCATCCCTCCCTTCTTCTCCTTCTCCTCTCCTCCTCCTCAACCTCACCATTCACTCCCACTTCCAATATTTCATTATCTTTACCTTTTAACCCCCCCCTTTTTATAGCTTTATTCTCCCCCTCTCCATCATCTTCATCCTCCTTTCCCCTCTTCCTCCTCTTTATCTCCCGAATCTCTCTACCTCCTTACGCACCCTTTCTTGTGAGATATTTACAGCCCGGAAGCAAAGGAAGATTAAAGGTCTTTTGAGGTTGGTAGCACTTCGAAACTATCTATTTTTTTTTTTTTTTTTTTTTACTATTTTTAGTTATGAGTATTTTCATTTTTTCCGTTTTTTTTTTTTTTTTTTTTTTTTTGCTTTGATTTTCACTTCTGTGCACTTCGAAGCTATGTATTTTTTTTCGTTGTTTTTTTTTTTTTACTTTTATTATGAGTGTTTTCATTTTTTCCGTTTTTTTTTTTTTCTTTGATTTTCACTTCTGTGCATTTCGAAACTATGTTTTTTTTTTTTTTTTTTTTTTTTTTTTTTTTTTTTTTTTACTATTTTTGGTTATGAGTATTTTCTCCATTTTTTCAGATTTTTTTTTCTTTTTGCTTTGATTTTCACTTCTGCGCATTTCGAATATATATATTTTTTTTCGTTGTTGTTTTTTTTTATATCTGATTATGAGTGTTTTCTCCTTTTTTTCTATCTTTTTTATTTTATTTTTTGTTTCCTGTTTTCGCTTTGATTTTCACTTCTGCGCATTTCGAAACTATTTTTTTCGCTTTTTTATTTTTGATTATGAGTGTTTTCTCCTTTTTTCTATCTTTTTTTCTTTTCTTTTTTGTTTCCTGTTTTCGCTTTGAATTTCACTTCTGCGCATTTCGAAACTAGTTTATTTTTCGTTTTTTTTTTTTTTTGGTTATGAGTGTTTTCTCCTTTTTTCTATTTTTTTTTTATTTTTTATTTTTTGTTTTCTGTTTCCACTTTGATTTTCACTTCTTTGTTTTTACGTACTTTACTTCCATTATTTCACTTCTCTATTTTACTTATTTTTCTGACTCTCTGTGTCTCCTCCCTTCCTCTCTCTCTCTCTCTCTGTGTCTCTCCTCCCTTTCTCTCTCTCTGTCTCTCTCTCCCTCTCTTTCTGTCTGTCTGTCTCTCTCTCTCCCTCCCTCCAATAACTATTCTCTCATCCCTCCCTTCTTCTCCTTCTCCTCTCCTCCTCCTCAACCTCACCATTCACTCCCACTTCCAATATTTCATTATCTTTACCTTTTAACCCCCCTTTTTATAGCTTTATTCTCCCCCTCTCCATCATCTTCATCCTCCTTTCCCCTCTTCTTCCTCTTTATCTCCCGAATCTCTCTACCTCCTTACGCACCCTTTCTTGTGAGATATTTACAGCCCGGAAGCAAAGGAAGATTAAAGGTCTTTTGAGGTTGGTAGCAAGCGCTCTTCGAAACTATCTATTTTTTTCGTTGTTTTTTTTCACTTTTATTATGAGTGTTTTCATTTTTTCCTTTTTTTTTTTTTCTTTGATTTTCACTTCTGTGCACTTCGAAACCATGTAGTTTTTTCGTTGTTGTTTTTTTCACTTTTATTATGAGTGTTTTCATTTTTTTCGTTTTTTTTCTTTTGATTTTCACTTCTGCGCATTTCGAAACTATGTATTTTTGTTGTTGTTTTTTTCACTATTTTTGGTTATGAGTATTTTCTCCATTTTTTTTTTTTTCGTTTTGATTTTCACTTCTGTGCATTTCGAATATATATATATTTTTTCGTTGTTGCTGTTTTTTTACATCTGATTTTGAGCGTTTTCTCCTTTTTTCTATCTTTTTTCTTTTATATATTTTGTTTCCTGTTTTCGCTTTGATTTTCACTTCTGCGCACTTCGAAACTATGTTTTTTTTCTTTTTTTTTTTTTTTTTTTTTTTGTTATTTTTGTTTATGAGTTTTTTTTTTTTTTCCGATTTTTTTTTTTTTTTTTTTTTTTTTGATTTTCATTTCTGCGCATTTCGAATATATATATTTTTGTCGTTGCTGCTGTTTTTTTTATATCTGATTATGAGTGTTTTCCTCCTTTTTTCTATCTTTTTTTCTTTTCTTTTCTATTTCCTGTTTTCGCTTTGAATTTCACTCGAAACTATTTTTTTCGCTTTTTATATTTTTGATTATGAGTGTTTTCTCCTTTTTCTATTTTTTCTTTTATTTTTTGTTTCCTGTTTCCACTTTGATTTTCACTTCTTTGTTTTTACGTACTTTACTTCCATTATTTCACTTCTCTATTTTACTTATTTTTCTGACTCTCTGTGTCTCCTCCCTTCCTCTCTCTCTCTCCCTCTCTCTCTGTCTGTCTGTCTCTCTCTCTCTCTCCCTCCAATAACTATTCTCTCATCCCTCCCTTCTTCTCCTTCTCCTCTCCTATTCCTCAAACTCTCTTCTCTCGCTTCACTATTCACTCCCACTTCCAATATTTCATTATCTTTACCTTTTAATCCTCCTTTTTATAGCTCTATTCTCCCCTCTCCATCATCTTCATCCTCCTTTCCCCCTTCTTCCTCTTTATCTCCCGCATCTCTCTAGCTCCTTACGCACCCTTTCTTGTGAGATATTTACAGCCCGGAAGCAAAGGAAGATTAAAGGTCTTTTGAGGTTGGTAGCAAGCGCTCTTCGAAACTATCTATTTTTTTCGTTGTTTTTTTCACTTTTATTATGACTGTTTTCATTTTTTCCGTTTTTTTTTGCTTTGATTTTCACTTCTGTGCATTTCGAAACTATGTATTTTTTTCGTTGTTTTTTTCACTTTTATTGTGAGTGTTTTAATTTTTTCCGTTTTTTTTTTCTTTGATTTTCACTTCTGTGCACTTAGAAACTTTTTTTTTTTTTTTTTTTTTTTTTTTTTTTTTTTTTTTACTATTTTTGGTTATGAGTATTTTCTCAATTTTTTTCCGTTTTTTTTTTCTTTTTTTTTTTGCTTTGATTTTGACTTCTGTGCATTTTGAATATATATATTTTTTTTTCGTTGTTTTTTTTTTTTACTATTTTTGGTTATGAGTATTTTTTTTTCCATTTTTTCGATTTTTTTTTTCGTTTTGATTTTCACTTCTGTGCACTTCGAAACTATGTTTTTTTTTTCACTTTTATTATGAGTGTTTTCATTTTTTTCCGTTTTTTTTTTTTTTTTTTTTTTTTTTTTTTTTTTTTTTTTTTTTTTTTTTGCTTTGATTTTCACTTCTGCGCACTTCGAAACTATCTATTTTTTTCGTTGTTTTTTTTTCACTTTTATTGTGAGTGTTTTCATTTTTTTCTTTCTTTTTTTTTCTTTTTTTTTTTTTTTTTTGCTTTGATTTTCACTTCTGTGCATTTCGAAACTATGTATTTTTTTCGTTGTTTTTTTTTCACTTTAATTATGTTTTCATTTTTTTTTTTTTTTTTTCTTTTTGCTTTGATTTTCACTTCTGTGCACTTCGAAGCTATGTATTTTTTTTCGTTGTTTTTTTCCACTATTTTTGGTTATGTGTATTTTCTCCATTTTTTCCGATTTTTTTTTCTTTTTGCTTTGATTTTCACTTCTGCGCATTTCGAATATATATATTTTTTTTCGTTGTTGTTTTTTTTTATATATATATCTCTGATTATGAGTGTTCTCTCCTTTTTTATCGTTTTTCTTTTATTTTTTGTTATTTTTTGTTTCCTGTTTTCGCTTTGATTTTCACTTCTGCGCATTTCGAAACTAGGTATTTTTTTCGTTGTTTTTTTTCACTTTTATTATGAGTGTTTTCATTTTTTCCGTTTTTTTATTTTTATTTTATTTTTTTATGGTTTTTTGTTGTTTTTTCACTATTTTTGGTTATGAGTATTTTCTCCATTTTTTCCGATTTTTTTTTTTTTTTTTTTTTTTTGCTTTGATTTTCACTTCTGTGCATTTCGAATATATATATTTTTGTCGTTGCTGCTGTTTTTTTTATATCTGATTATGAGTGTTTTCTCCTTTTTTCTATCTTTTTTTCTTTTCTTTTTTGTTTCCTGTTTTCGCTTTGATTTTCACTTCTTTGTTTTTACGTACTTTACTTCCATTATTTCACTTCTCTATTTTACTTTTTCTTCTGACTCTCTGTGTCTCCTCCCTTCCTCTCTCTCTCTCTGTGTGTCTCCTCCCTTTCTCTCTCTCCCTCTCTCTCTGTCTGTCTGTCTCTCTCTCTCTCTCTCCCACTCCCTCCCTCCAATAACTATTCTCTCATCCCTCCCTTCTTCTCCTTCTCCTTCTCCTCTCCTCAAACTCTCTTCTCTCGCTTCACTATTCACTCCCACTTCCAATATTTCATTATCTTTACCTTTTAACCCGCCCCCTTTTATAGCTTTATTCTCCCCTCTCCATCATCTTCATCCTCCTTTCCCCCTTCTTCCTCTTTATCTCCCGAATCTCTCTACCTCCTTACGCACCCTTTCTTGTGAGATATTTACAGCCCGGAAGCAAAGGAAGATTAAAGGTCTTTTGAGGTTGGTAGCAATCAAATCACTTTTATTATGTTTTCATTTTTTCCGTTTTTTTTTTTTTTTTGATTTTCACTTCTGCGCACTTCGAAACTATGTTTTTTTTTCGTTGTTGTTTTTTTTCACTTTTATTATGAGTGTTTTCATTTTTTCCGTTTTTTTTCTTTGATTTTCACTTCTGTGCATTTCGAAACTATGTATTTTTTTCGTTGTTTTTTTCCACTTTTTTTGGTTATGAGTATTTTCTCAATTTTTTCGATTTTTTGAGCTTTGATTTTCACTTCTGTGCATTTCGAATATAAATATTTTTCGTTGTTTTTTTCACTTTTATTATGAGTATTTTCCCCATTTTTTCCGATTTTTTTTTAAATTTTTCTGCTTTGATTTTCACTTCTGTGAATTTCGAAACTATGTATTTTTTTCGTTGTTTTTTTTCCACTATTTTTGGTTATGAGTATTTTCTCGATTTTTTCCGATTTTTTTTCTTTTTTCGCTTTGATTTTCACTTCTGCGCATTTCGAAACTATTTTTTTCGCTTTTTTATTTTTGATTATGAGTGTTTTCTCCTTTTTTCTATTTTTTTCTTCTTTTATTTCTATTTTTTGTTTCCTGTTTTCTCTTTGATTTTCACTTCTTTGTTTTTACGTAATTTACTTCCATTATTTCACTTCTCTATTTTAGTTATTTTTCTGACTCTCTGTGTCTCCTCCCTTCCTCTCTCTCTGTGTCTCTCCTCCCTTTCTCTCTGTCTGTCTGTCTGTCTCTCTCTCTCTCTATCTGTCTGTCTCTCCCACTCCCTCCCTCCAATAACTATTCTCTCATCCCTCCCTTCTTCTCCTTCTCCTCTCCTATTCCTCAAACTCTCTTCTCTCGCTTCACTATTCACTCCCACTTCCAATATTTCATTATCTTTACCTTTTAACCCCCCCCCCCTTTTTATAGCTCTATTCTCCCCTCTCCATCATCTTCATCCTCCTTCCCCTCTTCTTCCTCTTTATCTCCCGAATCTCTCTACCTCCTTACGCACCCTTTCTTGTGAGATATTTACAGCCCGGAAGCAAAGGAAGATTAAAGGTCTTTTGAGGTTGATAGCAAGCGCTCTTCGAAACTATCTATTTTTTTCGTTGTTTTTTTCACTTTTATTATGACTGTTTTCATTTTTTCCGTTTTTTTTTTGCTTTGATTTTCACTTCTGTGCATTTCGAAACTATGTATTTTTTTCGTTGTTTTTTTCACTTTTATTGTGAGTGTTTTCATTTTTTTTTTTTTTTTTTTTTTTTTTTTTTTTTTTTTTTGCTTTGATTTTCAGTTCTGTGCATTTCGAATATATATATTTTTGTCGTTGTTGTTTTCTCCTTTTTACTATCTTTTTATTTTATTATTTTTATTTTTTTCGTTTCCTGTTTTCGTTTTGATTTTCACTTTTGCGCATTTCGAAACTATTTTTTTTTTTGTTATTTTTTTATCTTGGATTATGAGTGTTTCCTCCTTTTTTCTATGTTCTTTTAGTTTCATTTTTGTCTCCTATTTTCGCTTTGATTTTCCCTTCTTTGTTTTTACGTACTTTACTTCCATTATTTCACTTCTCTATTTTAGTTTTTCTTCTGACTCTCTGTCTCTCCTCCCTTCCTCTCTATATATATATCTCTATCTGCCTTTCTCTCTCTCTCTATCTCTGTCTGTCTCTCTTTCTCTCTCTCCAATGTAGTTTTTCTATTTCTTAAGGTAATTTATCGTCCTCTCTCTCCCTCTCCCTCCCATTTTAATCTCGAATTTACTCCTACCTCTTTTATTCTCCTTCCCCTCTTTCTCTATTCTTCAACATTATCAGTCCAGTTCTCTCTCCTTTTTCTCCCTCTCCCCTCTTCTCCCTAATTCCTTTTTTCCTCTCCTAATTTCCCCCTTCTTCCTTCTTATTGTTTCATTCTCATCTTCCTTTTATTCTCTCTGTTTTGGTTCCCCTTCAATCGCGTGGTCTTTAGCGTTTATTCTTTTTAATTTCTTTTCTTTTCGCTATTTGTCTCCCCTTCTTCCTCCCTTCGCTCGTCCGTTTTCTCATCTCCTGCGTTCGGGGTGTCTTGATCTCGCTGTTTGTTTGTTTGTTTTCTTTCTTTCTTTCTTTCTCTCGTTTTTTCTCTCTCATTCTCTTTTTCTCTTACTCTCTCTCTCTCTTTTCCTCTTTCTCTTTTTTCTCTATCTCCCTTTCTTTTTTTTTCTCTCTCTCTCTTTCTTTCTTTCTCTCTCTCACTTTCTCTTCCCCTCATTCCCCCCCACTCTCTTTATTCCCTCCCCTCTCCCTCTCCCCAAGTCCTCCCATCCTCACTACCTCTCCCTCTCCCCATGTCCTCCCGTCCTCCCTCCCTCTCCCTCTCAGTCTGCCTATCATCCTGTCCTCATCTTGTCTATCATTCTCTCCCTCCTCCCCCTCCCCCTCTCTCCCCTGTTTCCCTACCACACCATTCGTAATTAAAATATCGTGTCTGATGAGCTCATTTTCCGGTGAACCACATCCCTCTCCCTTTATCTCCTCTCTGCCATTCCCTCCCTTCGCTTTATTCCTGTGTCCTTGTTCCTTTCTGTGTTTTTTCTTTGTTTTTCGCTATTTACCTGCTTCCATCTTTAATATAGATCTCCCCCTCTATCTTTTTTTTTCTCCCGAACACTTTCCTTTTGTTTTCGATTCCTATTCTCTTCTTCCTCTTTAATAATACTTCTTTTTGTTTTCATCTCCGTCCCTCTTTTACCCCACTCTCATTCACTCAGACACTGCACGCATGTGAATGAAAGAACGAATGAGTCACCCATCAATTTATTTGCGTTTCCCATTTTCTTTCACCGTTTTCTTTTTTTACGCTATTTTTCGCCGTTTTTTGTTGGCGCCATTTTTTTTTCTCTCTCTCTCTCTCTTTTTCTTTAATTTTAAGAGAGAGGGGACGCAACGTTCATTAATTAGAGAGGGATTACATGTGCGGGAAAGGGAATATCTCTGTGTCTACCTTTCTATTAAGAAAATGAGATCTGCTCCCTAATAACCATGAGGATGTGACTTTTTGAAGAGGCTTTCTCTCTCTCTCCCTTTCTCTCCCCCTCCTCTTTCTCCCCGCACGAAACAATGGAATATTGAATCCATCGATTTTTCTCCCCCCCCCCTCCACTTTTTTCCCCCAGAAATAGCCCTTGATTATGCTCTTAATAAACCGATAGTCGATTTTCCTATTTCAGGGACAACACGCATTTTTCAAATCGACGGTGTAATATTATTAATTAGTATCTCATATCGTGTCGAAATGGATTATGCTCTTGATTAAATGGCATTTAATTGTTTGTGATGATGAGTAATTTGACTAAATATATATGTCGATATACACGGAGAACACTTATTAATATCTTCACCAATACGAAGTTGCTATGCATATTTCATCGTTTATTAAGTGTATTGAGCTCACGTGGTATGTATTAGTCACCGGTCTCCTAAATTCTCTTTCGTATTAAAGCGGGAGTTTTAAAATGGCGTTCGGTTCCCCTTCTTTAAAGTGATGAGAACGAAATAGGATTTATTTCTCTATCCTTCTTCCCTTTTTTCCGGTTTCTTCCTTATCCTACATCTCTCTCATCTCTTCCTCTCCCTTTCATTCTTTCCTTTTTTCCTCTTTCTATCCCCTATCTTTTGTCTTCCCTTCCATCCATCTTCCTCTCCTCTCTCTTCTGTTCTCTATCTCCCCTCCCCTCTTCCATATCCTCCTTCCCTTCCCCTATCCTTCAGCTTTCCCTCTTCTCCCTTCTCCCCCCCTCCCTCTCCCCCTATCCTCCTTCCCTTCCTCTATCCTTCGCTCTCCCTCTTCTCCCTTCTCCCTCCCCCCCTCCTCTCTCCTATCCTCCTTCCCTTCCTCTATCCTTCGCTTTCCCTCTCTTCCCTTCTCCCTTCCCCCTCCCCCTCTCCCTATCCTCCTTTCCCTTCCTTTATCTTTCGCTTTCCCTCTCCTCCCTTCTTCCTTCCCCCTCCCTCTCCCCCTATCCTTCGCTTTCCCTCTAATCCCTTCTCCCTTCCCCCTCCCTCTCCCCCTATCCCTCCTTCCCTATCCCTCCCCTTCCCTCCATCCCCCCCTTCCCCCTATCCTCCTTCCCTTTCCACCCCCTTCCCTCTACCCCCCCCTCTCCCCCTATCCTCCTTCCCTATCCCTCCCCTTCCCTCCACCCCCCCTTCCCCCCCTATCCTCCTTCCCTATCCCTTCCCTTCCCTCCATCCCTCCCCTTCTCTCCATCCCCCCCCCTTCTTCCCCCTCTTAGCAAATACCCCGAAACGCAAAACAGCAAAAGCGACCTTATGACCCCTTGTTGGCTCTCTGCGTCCGAACAGCCCTTTCTAACGACCCTCTAAGGTTAATTTGGCTGTTAAAGGAAAATGTTTCGCGGAAAGATTAGAAAGAGACAGCATGGAAGACTGCGAATAAGCGTTATCAGAGCATGCATACGAATACATCTATTTATTATACGTATGTGTATTACACACACACCTTCACACGTTATATATATATATATATATATATATATATATATATATATATATATATATATATATATATATATATATATGTGTGTGTGTGTGTGTGTGTGTGTGTGTGTGTGTGTGTGTGTGTGTGTGTACATACATACATATACATGTACATATATATACATATACATATACATATATTATATATATATATATCATTTATATATATATATTTTATATAAATATATACATAAACATATACATATAAATATACATATAAATATACATACACACATACACATTTATATATATGTATTATGTATTATCAATTACAGATATATATTATCAATATATATATCATATATATACATATATATATATACATATATATACACGAAATTATATATATATATATATATATATATATATATATATATATATATATATGTATGTATAAACATATACAGGTAGAGAAAGAGACAGAGAAATTGCAAGAGACAGACAGACACAGACACCCGTATCCTCCCCGCTCCTGAGCCCCTGTCAGCTTCCCCCTGACTGGCAGTTTCCCCATCAGCTGTCACTCACTCGCCGAGGGGGGGGGGGTGAAAAACGTTTACTGTTAGCGGTTCATTCCTGACCCGAGCAATACGTCGAAGGCAACAAACGTTTTAAAGGCTGTATTAGTCTGAAACGTTTTTTCTTTCTTTCTTTCTTTCTTTCTTTCTTTTCTTAGGTGTTTTAGTTTTGTTTCCATCTCTTTAATAAGCATAAATTGATAACGAAAAAAAATATATATACATCATATCTGAAATTTAGCTATAAAAAGTTTCACAATTCATACAGCTAAAATTATTTAGTTGAGCAAAATATACATACTGCACAATACAACACCATAAGTGGTTCTATATTAGTAATACACCCATTGACAATAGTAGCTACAGTAATAGCCCAAACAGTAATAGCAATAATGATAATAGTACTAGTAAAGGTAGTAGTAGTAGTAGTAGTAGTAGTAGTAGTAATAGTAATAGTAATAGTAGTAGTAGTAGTAGTAGTTGTAGTAGTAGTTGTAGTAGTAGTAATAGTAATAGTAATAGTAGTAGTAGTAGTAATAGTAGTAATAGTAGTAATAGTAGTAGTAGTAGTAGCAGTAGTAATAATAGAAGTTGTAGTAGTAGTAATAGTAGCTGTAGTAATAGTCGAAATAGTAATAGCAATAATACCGTAGTAGTTGTAATAGTAGTAGCAGCAACAACAGCAGCAGTAGTAGTAGTAGTGGTAGAAGTAGTAATAATAACAGCAGTAGCAATACCAACAACAGCCCAAAATATCAACAACACTAACCACCACGCGTAGACACCCCAACACCATTTTCAGCCCACGATCAACACGCCACATCAACGGGGTCATTCCACGCTAATCACTGTGACGCCCATTCGTTGTAGCCTGGGTTTTAACGCGCTTTTCATGACGTTCATCCACGCTGACAGAGAGGTATTCGAAAAGACATCAATTTCACGTTTTTTTTTTTTTTTAGAACACTGCAACGGAGGCTATGGCGATCTGGAGGGCAATTCTTTTTTACTTTCTTGCTTGTACGAAATGGTTGAGAAAGTGCTTATGTATATGCGTAAATAAATAAATAAATAAATAAATAAATAAATATCTATCTATCTATCTATCTATCTATCTATCTATCTATCTATC
>NC_091562.1:42493515-42511130 GCF_042767895.1 Penaeus vannamei
TTACTATCACCCTAATCATAATAAATCAATATCATTATCACCATTATTATCATCCTAATAATCAATCGCTATCACCATCATCAACACTTCAATTAACAAAATCACCGCCTGAAAGCTTCCAATTTTCTTTTCGTCTCGCCAACCTGAGATGAAGCCGACGAACAGATGAAGCAAATAAAAGCTTAAATGAATAAATAATAAAGAATGAATAAATAAATAAAATAAACTCATTCCGTTATTTAAAAGCCTGTAAATCATATATCAGGTTATTTTCACTGTTATTATCACTTATTTTCACCGGTACTTAACTGTTCTCTCGCTGTTATCATCACTGTTATTTTCACCGTTATTTAACTGTTCTCTCGCTGTTATTTTAACAGTTAATTCACTGTTATATTACTGTTCACTGTTATATCACTGTTATTCAACTGTTCTCTCGCTGTTATTTTCACTGTTATGTTCACTGTTATTTCACTGCCTATCTACGGGTAACGAACGGCAAGTCTGGTTCTTTGGCAATTTCTTCCGAGTAATTAGTAAGTTGCTGAAATATTTAAATATAATCTTATTTTTATCTCGGATCGAAAAAAATAATAACCTTTTACTCTTTGATAAAAATAATAATAATAATCTCTTACTCTGATTTTAAAAAATAATCTCTTACTCTTTGATAAAAAAAAATCTCTTACTCTGATATAAAAATAATAACAATCTTTTACTCTGATTAAAAAAAACAGCTTCAACTCTTTGATTAAAAAAAAAAATTCTTTGTCAGTAAAAAATAGGAATCTCATACACATATCCGCTAATTCATCAAGATGGCGACTTCTTTCGGTAATTTCTCGAACGTCTCATATTTTTTCTCTTTTCTTTCTTTTCTTTTCCTTTTTCTCTCTGACGTCAAAACGGAAATAGAGGCAGGAAGGTAATTCGCTCCAAGACGAATCTCACTTCCGGGCTAATCGGTGCGAGCGAGAGAATCATGATAAAAAAGGTGAGAAAGAGAAGAAGAAAAAGAAGAGAGAAAGAAAGAAAAACGAAAAATAGAAAGAGGGGAAAACGGAGAAAAACGAGAGAAGGAAAAAGAATAACCATAAAGAAAAGAAATGAGAAAGAAGAAAAGGAAAAGAACAAATAAATAAAAACGGATTGGAGAAACAGAAGAAGAAGACAGAGAGAGAGAGAGAGAGAGAGAGAGAGAGAGAGAGAGAGAGAGAGAGAGAGAGAGAGAGGGAGAGAGAGAGAGAGAGAGAGAGAGACGAAAATACACACCGACATTACCCATTCTTTCCAAAATTTCGAAAAGCCGACTCGCAAAATGATCGAAAAGGTAATACCTCTTTTCCTCCTTTTTTTCCTTTTGAAAATATATCATCAACTTGCCAATAATCAGGAAATCTGCGTCGCCTTTTGTCCTTCCGAAATCTTTGTTTACATTAAAAAAAGATGAGAGAAAATGGGAAAAAAAACATAAAAAGTGAAACAATAGAAAACGAGGAACTGGAAGCGACAGCGAAGGGGAGACTAATTAAAACTCGAGATGTAGAAGACGGATGAGTTTCAGTGTCTGCATGATTTCGCACAGACGTTCCGGGAAGAAAATCTCCTTTCTATTCACGAAGGAAGAAGGAGGAGGAAGGAGAAGGGAAGAGGAAAAGGGGAGAAAGGAAGAGAGAAGAGGGGGATGGGGAGAAAGGAGGAGAGGGGATAGGGATGGGAAGGGGAAAGGGAAGGGGAAGGGGAAGGAAAAAGAGGATGAGGATGGGGAAGGAGAATAAGGAGGACACGGAGGGGGAGGAGGAAAATGAGGAGTGGGGGAAGGTAAAGGAGTGGGAGAAGGAGGAGGAAAAGGAGCCTGAGGAGGGAGAAGGAAGGAAGGAAAAAGAATATGAAGATGAGAAGGAAGAGAAAGCCAACGGAGGGAGAAAGAAAAAAGGAACAAGAGGAAGAAAAGAAAAAGAAGACAAAAAAAACAAAAACAATAAGTATTCCACACCGTTACACAGAACCCCCCCCCCTCTCCCTCTTCCCCCCTTTCCAAAGAACCCAAAAAGATATCACACGAGAGAATTTAAAATTTCGTAAACTCCGGCAGAACGTCTCGCCCCCCTCCCCCCCCCGCTATCACACCTCCAAGTCGGGGCAGACACGCACAAAATGAGATTTATTTCCCCTTAACTTTTGCAGACGCGAAAGAAAAACCTCGCCAATCTCTCCATTACTGGTATTTAGCGTCTGAGAAGTGAGGGAGAAGAGAGAGAAAAAAAGTGAGGATAAAGGCAGGAATTCAATTAAAGGAGAGATAACAGGCCGGGGGAAGAAAGAGGGAGAGAGAGAGAGAGAGAGCGAGAGAGAGAGAGAGAGAGAGAGAGAGAGAGAGAGAGAGAGAGAGAGAGAGAGAGAGAGAGAGAGAGAGGAGAGAGAGAGAGAGAGAGAGAGAGAGAGAGAGAGAGAGAGAGAGAGAGAGAGAGAGAGAGAGAGAGAGTGAGAGAGAGAGAGAGAGTGAGAGAGAGAGAGAGAGAGAGAGAGAGAGAGAGAGAGAGAGAGAGAGAGGGACAGAGAGAGAGAGGGAGGGAGGGAGAAGAGAGAGAGAAAGAGAGAGAGAGAGAGAGAGAGAGAGAGAGAGAGAGAGAGAGAGAGAGAGAGAGAGAGAGAGAGAGAGAGAGAGAGAGAGAGGGGGGGGGGATAGGAAGGACGTGGGAGATAAAGATACACTGAAACTCGAAGGAGGAAGAAAGGGAAGACTGGACAAGAAAACAATACAAAAACAAAATGAAAAAAAAAGATAAAAGGAAGGGAATTAATGTAGAAGATAGAGAAGAAGAAGAAGAGAGAGAGGGAGGAAGAGGGAGAGCGAGAGAGAGAGAGAGAGAGAGAGAGAGAGAGAGAGAGAGAGAGAGAGAGAGAGAGAGAGAGAGAGAGAGAGAGAGAGAGAGAGAGAGAGGAATATGAAAGACGCGGGAGATAAAGATACACTGAAAGTCGGATGAGGAAGAAAGGGGAAGATGGACAGACAAAAACAACTGTGAAAAAACGAAATGAGAAGAAAGAAAATGAAGGGAATTAATGCAGAAGAAAGAGAAAGGGAGGAGAAGAAGATGGAGAGAGAGAGAGAGAGAGAGAGAGAGAGAGAGAGAGAGAGAGAGAGAGAGAGAGAGAGAGAGGGAGAGAGAGAGAGAGAGAGAAAGAGAGAGAAAGAAAGATAGAGAGAAAGAAAGAAAGAAAGAGAGAGAGAGAGAGAAACAGAGAAACAGACAAACAGACAGACAGACAGAGACAGTCAGAGACAGAGAAGAGACAGCCCGAGAGAGAGAAGATAAAAGCAGCAGAATCCCCGAGGAGAAGGGAGGCGAGCGGTGCCCTCCCTCCTTCGGCGTCCTCTCTCTCAAGACGCTCGCTAATCGTTGTCGTATAAAATGTCCGTCTTCGCTTCGTCTGGATTTGAGTTCTGCTCCTTGAACACGTCCCCTTTCCCCTCCCTCCATTTCCCCTTCCTTCCATTCTGCCCCCTTCCCCTCCTTCGTTTCCCCTTCCTTCCATTCTTCCCCCTTCCCCTCCTTCGTTTCCCCTTCCCTCCATTCTTTCCCCTTCCTTTCTTCCCTTTCCGCCCTCCCTCTCTTCGCTTTCCCTTCTCTCGTTTACCCTCCCTCGTTTCCCCTCCCTTAAATTCTTTCCCCTTCCTTTCTACTCCTCCATTCCCTTCCCCTCCTTTCCCTCCCTTCCCTCCATTCTTTAACCTCCCTTCCTAAACCCTTCCTCTCTTGCTTTTCCCTCTTCCCCCTACCCCCTCCCTTCCCTCCCTCCCTTACCCTTCCTTTCTTCCGTTTCCCTCCTCCCTCTCTTCCTTACCTTCCTCTTCCTCATCTCTTCAGTTTCATCCCTCCCTTTCCTCTTCTCTACATCTTTCTTTCTTCTCCTCGCCCCCTCCCCTTTTTACCGTCATACCCCTTTGCCTCTTTTTCTGCCTCTCTTCTCCTCTTCTATCTCTCTTCCCTCCCATTCCTCCTCCCATTCCTCCTATCATTTTCCCTCCCTCCCTTATCCCCGTCCCCCCTCTACCTCTCTTCCCTCCTACCCTCTCTCTCCTCTTCTTTCCCCTCCCTCTCCTTCCCCCTTCTACCTCTCTTTCCTGCCACTCTTCTCCTTTCCCTCCCTCCCCTCCTCCACCTCTCTCTCACTCCTATCGCTTCCTCTCCCTCCCTTCCCTCCTCTCCTTCCCCTCCTCCACCTCTTTCCTCTCACTCTTTCGCTCCCCCTCCCTCCTCTACCTCCCTTCCCTCCTCTCCTTCCCCTTTCTCCACCTCTCTCCTCTCACTCTTTCCTCCCCCTCCCTCCCCTCCCCTCCTCTCCTTCCCTTTCTCCACCTCTCTCTCTCACTCTTTCGCTCCCTCCCTCCCCTCCCTCTGCCTCCCTTCCCTCCCTCCTCCTCCTCTACCTCCCTTCCCCCTCTCTTCCCCTCCTCGACCTCTCTCCTCTCAATCTTTCGCTCCCCCTCCCTCTGCCTCCCTTCCCTCCCTTCTCTACCTCCCTTCCCTCCCTCCCTCTATCTCCCTTCCCCCTCTCCTTCCCCTCCTCGACCTCTCTCCTCTCACTCTTTCGCTCCCCTCCCTATACCTCCCTTCCCTCCCTCCTCTACCTCCCTTCCCCCTCTCCTTCCCCTCCTCGACCTCTCTCCTCTCACTCTTTCGCCCCCTCCCCTTCCCTCCTCCACCTCTCCCTCTCCTCCTCTACCTCCCTTCCCCCGTCTCCTTCCCTCCCTCGACCTCTCTCCTCTCACTCTTTCGCTCCCCCTCCCTCCCCTCCCTCTCCCTCCCCCTCCTCTACCTCCCCTCCCCCCTCTCCTTCCCCTCCTCGACCTCTCTCCTCTCACTCTTTCGCCTCCTCTCCCTCCCCTCCATCTCTCTCCCTGTTCTTTGCACCTTCTCGACCCCAGCTTGACGGTACTTAAGGGTCAACATTAAAGCTCATATTCAGATTGCCATTACCAGGGTGCGACACTTTCTCCCTTCCTCGCGAGGGAGCTGTTGCCTCGTTCTCCCTTTCTCCCTCCCTCTCCATCCTTCTGTTGATGTTCCTCCATTTTTCCTCCTTTTTTTCCTTCTTTCGCTTCCTGGAATTGTTCCTATATTTCTCTGTCTGCCTGTCTGTGTGTCTGTCTGTATCTCTCTCTCTCTCTCTCTCTCTCTCTCTCTCTCTCTCTCTCTCTCTCTCTCTCTCTCTCTCTCTTTCTTTTCTATTCCTTTTCACACTCGTTTTGTTCTTTCGAGAAATGAAAGGGGTGTGAGCTTTGTGACAGTAGGAGGCATATAGTGAAATAATGGTGACATTGGTGATCATGGCAGTGATGAGGGGGGTGACAAATATGGTGATGGAGATGACACACACACACACACGTCTAAAAAAAAAAAAAGAAAAAAAAAAAAAAAAAAATATATACACACACACACACACACACACACACACACACACACACACACACACACACACACACACACACACAAACACACACACTTATCCATAAAGGAGGGCATCCCCCAAAAAAAATTAATTATACCCAAAGCGACAATACCCTCAACAACTGCAACAACCAAATAATGATAAATTAAAACGAAAACCCTTCTGCAATAACAAAAACAAATCTGGAGAAAAAAAAAACTTATTACACAGAATCCTCCCGCCCCTCCCCTACCCTCTACCACACACCCCTCCACCACAGACCCCTCCAACCGCTTTCTTCGCCCTTCTCCCTCCCCCTCCCTCCTCCATCACAACCCCCTCCCCTAACGCTTTCCTCTCCCTCCTCTCCTCCCCTCCCCATCTCCACCATAACCCTCTCCCTACCCTCCCCTTCTCTGCCACAACCCCCCGCCAGACCCACTTTCCACCTCCCCTCCTCCTCCTCCTCCCCACCACTTTCCCCCTCCTCCTCCTCCCCCCTTCCTCCTCCTTTTCCTCCTCCTCCTCCTCACCACTTTCCCCGCCCTCCTCCCCCCTCCCCCCTTCCTCCTCCCCCTCCCTCTCCCCCATCCTCCTCCTCCTCCCTCCTTTTCCCCTCCTCCTCCGGAATTTTATGCCCTTCTTCTAATTATCTCCCCGAGTGTGTCTCTCTCCTCGGCGGCGCCTCCGTGACCCGGGCCAATGGCGGTGATAAACATCTCTTCACACAAAGGCCTTCGAGACAGGGGGTGAGGGGGGGGGAGGGGGGGGGGCGGGCGTGGTACCTCGCTCTCGCTCTCTTACTGCTTCTTCGCATACAAGCGGGGAGGAGGGGGAGGGGGGGAGGGGGGAGGTGGAGGGGAGGGAAGGAAGGGGGTTGGAGGGAGGAGGGTAGGGGAGGTTGGGAGGGAGGTTGGAAGGGAAGGAGGGTGGGGAAGGGTAGGAGGATGAGGGGGGAGGGAAGGGAAGGGGAAGGGAGGTTGGAAGGGAGGAGGGTAGGGGGAGGGGGAGGGGAGGAAGGGAAGGGAGGTAGAGGGAGGGACGAGGAGGAGAGGTGGGGAAGGGAGATTAGAAGGGAGGAGGAGGAAGAGGGGGTGGGGAAGGGAGAGGGGAAGGGAGGAAGATGGGGAGGGAGAGGACGGGGGATGAGGTGGAGGTGGGGGGGAGGGATATTGGTAGAGGAGAGGGAGGAGAGGGGAGGGAGTGGAGAAGAGGAAGACGACGAAGGAAGAGGAGGTCGAGGAAAATAAAGAAGAGGAAAAGGAGGAGGTGAGAAGAGGATGGTAAGATCTAATAAAGCAAAAAAAAAAAAAAAAAAATAATAATAATAATAAAATAAACAAATAAATAAATAAAAATAAATAAATAAACATCAATATTACTACTTAATACATTTCTTTCTCTCCGTCTTCCGGTGCACCACACTGCATCTTGCTCACAATGCAGGCAATTTCAACACAAAAAGCAGAAACAGTTAGGCTATAAAAGAAAATTGGATTAAATAAAAAGTATAAAAAAATGGAGACTGCAATTCAGAACATAGTTTATGAAAGACGAAAATGAAAATAAGTTTCGATTTCCATAAAAGAAATAAAAAAAACGAATGAAGAAAGACGGAGAAAAGATGTGAAAAGTTTAAAAGAAGAGAGAGAAAGAGAGAAAGAGAAAGAAAAAAAGAAAGAGAGAGAGAGAGAGAGAGAGAGAGAGAGAGAGAGAGAGAGAGAGAGAGAGAGAGAGAGAGAGAGAGAGAGAGAGAGAGAGAGAGAGAGAGAGAGAGAGAGAGAGAGAAACAGAGAGAGAGAGAGAGACAGACAGAAAAAGAGAAAATGAAATAAAGAAAACAAGAGAAAGAAAAAAAAAGAGAAAAAGAAAGAACCAGAACGAAATAAAAGAATATAGAAAGAGAAAAGACAAAGACAGAGAGAGAGAGAGAGAGAGAGAGAGAAGGAGCGAAAACAAAGCCGTAATATCTGTCTCGACAGCGTGGGATCCTCGAACAACTGTTATTCCAGAAAGATGTTTACAGTTCAATTATTGCTCCTCTTAAGACGCGACGTATAAGAACGGGGGCAGGAGACAAGGAAGGAGGAAGGGGTGGGGAAGAGGGGAGAAAGAACAGGGAGAGAGGGGTAATGGTAGTGGGGAAGGGGAAGAGGAGGAGGGAGGGAAGGGAAGGAGGAAGGAGGAGGGAGAGGGATAATGGTAGTGGGGGAAGGTGGAGAGGAGGAGGAGGAGGGAGGAGGAGGGAGGAGGAGGAGGAGGTAGTGGTGGAGGATGGAGGAAGGAAGGAGGAGGAGGAGGAGGAGGAGGGCGATGACGAGGAAGAGGATGGAGGAAAGGTTGAGGCGAGAGAAGGGGAGGAGAAGGAGGGGAAGACGAGGACGAAGAGGAGGAAGAAGAAGAAGGATGGAGGAAGGGGAAGTGAGGGAGGGGAGGATGAAAAGGGAGAGGAGGAGGAGGAGGAGGAGGAAGAGAAAAAGGAAGAGGATGAATAATAAAATGAAAAGGAGGAAGAACACAAGGTAGAAGAAGAAACGTAAAAGGACTGGAAGGGAAGAAAGAGGTGATAAAAAAAAAACTGAGTGAAATATATATATATATATATATATATATATATATATATATATATATATATATATATATATATATATACTGGAAAACAATTAAAAAATACGAAAGACAAAACAGCCATATAAAGGAAAACGTGAACCGACAGGGGCGTGGCGAACCGATAATTCACGCATCTAAAATACATCTAAATTCCACAGTTTCCATTTCGTGCCTATTTAGGAATTCCTTTCTTCCCCTCCCTCCCCCCCCCCTTCCCCTAGCCCCGCACTACCCCCCCTCCCCCCACTCAGCTGCAGGTGGGAAATTCGCAGGGCTGAAAGTGCCATACTATTTTCCTATCACATTCTAATTACGTATAATAGATATTACTAAAGTTCTGATGGAACAAGATATTTTAAAGCCAAATATATATATATATATATATATATATATATATATATATATATATATATATATATATATAAATGTGCATGGTAGAGGCCTATGCAGACCGTTGGGTACGTAGGGCGTCTTCTGTACGTGCCATAAAAGTTAATCCAGTATTAAAGTTTAATCCAGATCTCTAGTGCGCATGCGCGTTGGCAGCGTCCAGGATCAACTTTTAATGCACCTCTAGACCAGGCTTTAATATTAAGCTCATTTTTTAATCCCGCACATGCGCAGAAGGGACACGTTAATCCCACCAATCATGTACTGTTACGTCACGTGTCCGTCATGAACTTCACGGGTGCCATCGCTTGAGTTGCCATTCAGAGTTATTTTCGGCAATAACATCGATCGTCTTAGAATTTCCACACGTAGTATTTATTATGAAAATGAAATTATATATATTTACACAAATGATCAAATATTCTGATAATGGAAATACCTTATGGTAATGAATAATAAAAAAAAAAAAACAATATAATCCCACGAGGAATCTTTGAAGTTCAGAGGCTGCTGGCATGGAACTCATATTTCCAGGTTAGTGAAACAAAAATTATATGGTCAGGGTCACACGAGTTGACGTTTTAAATCAATTATGAGCCAGTGTTTTGAAGAAGAATTATGTGCTGGATTTTTCTCAACTACTTTACTACACAATTAACTAATATACTTTTCTATGGACCTCCTGAACAGCATCCTGAAGAAAACATGTTTCCCTCCAACACGATTCAACGCAGCAAAGAGCTGTCCGAGGAAACTGCGCGATGGATATTAATTGATGAATGTCATTTTTGTACTTGAGTGTCATTGAAATAAAGATTGGTTTCATAGCTGTTAGAGCAGTTTCGTTACCCATTCTACTGCTATAAATATAAGATCGTTATCATGAAAAAATAGAATATTTCATAGATGATCATGTTTCCCTTATAAGTAAGCTTACTTGGGCCTCGTTATTATCAATTGAAGATCAAACTGCATCTTGAGTGACTGACTACAACTTTCTATAACAATCACCTTTTTTCCTATCTATAAAAATAATATCAGTTGTCAGAAAACTCTTTTAATAATGATCTTCACATCACCAGCAGAGGGCAGAACCATCACTATATCACAGGCTAATAACATCACAAACATTGATAGAAATTTAAAGAGACAGTCCATTAACTTAAGATTCCAAACAAATCATATTTGAAACAGATAATCTTGAAGAAATGTGTACAGAAAATAGAGGTACAAACTTTCTAATTTGATATGATGCTAGTCTTAGTTTTCAATTTTGGGAACATTGGTAGGCATAAAAAATTGATTAATATGACACTTTAAACAATTAGGAGGCAAAACAGTGCAGAAATAAAAAAGCATAAGATAATTAGCATTATGAAAACATTAGTAAGAGTCTCAGTTTCATGAAATACTATTTAGTTTTAATCCTAAGCCGTGTGTCCGTACCGAAGACGACACTCTCCGCTGCGCCAGACGGCGCGACGGTAATGTTCCGTAAAAACTGTCGTACTCACTAGTCTATCACCAATTTAAATATAATAGATATTTTGAAACCTAAGAGATGTGTTATTTTTCTTTCTTTCTTTTTGTAATGTCATGTTTTTGGTAATCATATTTAAGAAGCTACTTAAGACATCTCTTAAGTTTCAAAATATCTATTATATATAATGTGTATTTCATGAAACTGAGACTCTTACTAATGTTTTCATAATGCTAATTATCTTATGCATTTTTTATCTCTGCACTGCTTTGCCTCCTAATTGTTTAAAGTGTTCTGTAAATAATAATATAAACTTCTCAGATGCTTCTGAAGGCCACCTTTTCCTTCCCTTCATCTCAGACGTACCTACATGATTGAAGACAAGGCATTAAAAAATTGTTCATATCATTAATAAATTCTTAATGCCCCCGTGTTCCCAAAATTGAAAACTAAGACTAGCATCATATCAAAGTAAGAAAGTTCGTACCTCTATTTTCTGTACACATTTCTTCAAGATTATCTGTTTCAAATATGATTTGTTTGGAATCTTAAGTTAATGGACTATCTCTTTAAATTTCTATCAATTCTTGTGATGTTCCTGGTCTGTGATATAGTGATGGTTCTGCCCACTGCTGTTGATGTGAAGATCCTGGTCTCGTATTTCTGGGCGTGTGGGAATAGGTTTTACTAAAGGGTGGGAGCTGAGGTATGTTGTCTTTTTATTGCTGAACAATCTGTGGTATTTTGAAACATTTCTGTGCAATGTTCTCTTCACACATAACTGTTGCATGTTGTGTAGGGCAGCGTTTGGAGCAAGCCATGCACTCATACCTGTAAATAAGCAACAAAATCATCCAAAAGATATCTATTCAGCATTCACCCTTCCTGTCCCTACGCATATGATATAGAAGACAGTATTAAAGATATTACCTAAAGATTTGCAGTCCGATCTAAAATTTATTTGGGTAAATAAACCTTGCAATTTGCATTCAGACACTGCATTGTTAAAAGATTTTTCTGACAACTGATATTCATTTTTTATAGATTAGAGAAAAGGTGATTGTTATAGAAAGTTATAGTCAGTCACTCAAGATGCAGTTTGATCTTCATATGATAATTACGAAGCACAAGTAGGCTTACTTATAAGGGAAACATGATTATTTATGAAATATTCTATTTTTTCATGATAACGATCTTATATTTACAGTAGTAAAATGGGTAACGAAACTGCTCTAACAACTATGAAACCAATCTTTATTTCAATGACACTCAAGTACAAAAATGACATTTATCAATTAATATCCAACGCGCAGTTTCCTCGGACGGCTCTTTGCTGCGTTGAATCGTGTTGGAGGGAAACATGTTTTCTTCAGGATGCTGTTCAGGAGGTCCATAGAAAAATATACTTGTTAATTTTGTAGTAAAGTAGTTGAGAAAAATTCAGTACATAATTCTTCTTTAAAACACTGGTTCATGTTTGATTTACAACGTCAACTCGTGTGAACCTGACCATATAATTTTTGTTTCACTAACCAGTAGCCTCTGAACTTCAAAGATTCCTCGTGGGATTATATTGTTTTTTTATATTCATTACCATAAGTTATTTCCTTTATCAGAATATTTTATCATTCGTGTAAATATATACAATTTCATTTTCATAATAAATACTAAGTATGGAAATTCTAAGACGATCGGTGTTATTGCCGAAAATAACTCTGAATGGCAACTCAAGCGATGGCATCCGTGAAGTTCATGACGGACACGTGACGTCACAGCACATGATTGGTGGGATTAACGTGTCCCTTCTGCGCATGTGCAGGATTAAAAAATGAGCTTAATATTAAAGCCTGGTCTAGAGGTGCATTAAAAGTTGACCCTGGACGCTGCCAACGCGCATGCGCACTGGAGAACTGGATTAAACTTTAATACTGGATTAACTTTTATGGCACGTACAGAAGACGCCCATAGATAAATAAACAAAGAGAGAGAGAGGGGGGGGGGTGGCAGAGAGATAGAGCGTCTTCTGTACGTGCCATATAAGTCCGAGGAAACTGCGCGATGGATATTAATAGATGAATGTCATTTTTGTACTTGAGTGTCATTGAAATAAAGATTGGTTTTATAGTTGTTAGAGCAGTTTCGTTTCCCATTTTACTACTATAAATATCGTTATCATGAAAAAATAGAATATTTCATAAATAATCATGTTTCCCTTATAAGTAAGCCTACTTGTGCTTCGTAATTATCATATGAAGATCAAACTGCATCTTGAGTGACTGACTATAACTTTCTATAACAATCACCTTTTCTCCATTGTATAATAAATGAATATCAGTTGTCAGAAAAATCTTTTAACAATGCAGTGTCTGAATGCAAATTGCAAGGTTTATTTATCCAAATAAATTTTATATCGGACTGCAAATCTTTAGGTAATATCTTTAATACTGTCTTCTATATCATATGCGTAGGGACATGAAGGGTGAATGTTGAATAGATATCTTTTGGATGATTTTGTTGCTTATTTACAGGTATGAGTGCATGACTTGCTCCAAACGCTACCCTACACAACATGCAACAGTTATGTGTGAAGAGAACATTGCACAGAAATGTTTCAAAATACCACAGATTGTTCAGCAATAAAAAGACAACATACCTCAGCTCCCACCCTTTAGATTTGCAAAACCTATTCCCACACGCCCAGAAATACGAGACCAGGATCTTCACATCAACAACAGTGGGCAGAACCATCACTATATCACAGACCAGGAACATCACAAGAATTGATAGAAATTTAAAGAGACAGTCCATTAACTTAAGATTCCAAACAAATCATATTTGAAACAGATAATCTTGAGGAAATGTGTACAGAAAATAGAGGTACGAACTTTCTTACTTTGATATGACTTAGTTTTCAATTTTGGGAACATTGGGAGGCATAAAAAATTGATTAATATGACACTTTAAACAATTAGGAGGCAAAACAGTGCAGAAATAAAAAAGCATAAGATAATTAGCATTATGAAAACATTAGTAGGAGTCCCAGTTTCATGAAATACACATTAAATATAATAGATATTTTGAAACCTAAGAGATGTCTTAAATAGCTTCTTAAATATGATTACCAAAAACATGACATTGCAAAAAGAAAGAAAGAAATATAAAACATGAACTCTCCCAAAAGAGCGAATTTCACGCGTGGTGATAGAATAGTGAGTACGACAGTTTTTACTGAACATTATTGTCGCGCCGTCTGGCAGCGGAGAGTGTCGTCTTCGGTACGGACACGGTGGATTAGGATTAAACTCAATACGGTATTAAGAGTCAAGGACGCTACAGAAGACGCCCATAAAAACAAGGAGCCTCACTCCCCGACCCCCCCCCCCCACTTCGTAATTCACCTGAAGAAGGAGACGCGATATTATTACTATTATTATTATCATTATTATCACCACCATTAATATCATATTTTTTCGATTTTTCTTTTTTGTTTTTTTTTAGCTTTTCTATCTTCTCCATCTACATAATGGCGATGTTTATGCTCTTCATTCTCCTCGAACATAACGTAACGATTCGACAAAAACATTTTTCTTTTCTTTTTAAGTCCCAACTATTTTTGCTTTCTTAATAATTTCCTAATCATGCTGAATACGAATGAAACTTCCAAAAGGCTTTTATGATACAAGACGTTCCTATTTTCTTAACAAACAATGCATCTTCGCAGCACCATTTTGATAACCTGGAAAGCTCTCTGGAAAACGGTAAAAGAGAGAGAGAGAGAGAGAGAGAGAGAGAGAGAGAGAGAGAGAGAGAGAGAGAGAGAGAGAGAGAGAGAGAGAGAGAGAGAGAGAGAGAGAGAGAGAGAAATGAGGGAGGGAGAAGAGAATGAGGAAGAGAAGGAGAGAAGGGAAAGAGAGAAAGAGAGGAAAGCAGAGAAAGAAAGAGAGAGAGAGAGAGAGAGAGAGAGAGAGAGAGAGAGAGAGAGAGAGAGAGAGAGAGAGAGAGGAGAGGAAGAGAGGAAGGGAAGGGGGAGGGAGAAGGGGAATGAGGAAGAGAAGGAGAGAGAGAAAGAGAGAGAGGGAAAGAGAGAAAGAGAGAGAGGAAAAGAGAGAAAGAAGAGAGAGGGAAAGAGAGAAAGAAAGAGAGAGGAGAGAGAGAGAGAGAGAGAGAGAGAGAGAGAGAGAGAGAGAGAAAGAGAGACAGAGACAGAGAGAGAGAAAGGAAGAAAGAAAGAAAGAGAGAAAGAAAGAAAGAGAGAAAGAAAGAAAGAGAGAGAGAGAGAGAGAGACAAAAAAATAAAATGAAAATGAAAAATAATAATAATAACCCTGGCCAAACAAACACGGCATTTTGAAGACCGTCTGTTTACATCGTCTGCCGCAAACACAACATTCACAAACGCGAAACGGCCGCCGCTATTTTTGGGGGGTCTCTGCGCCCTTCTCCCTCACCCGGGCATCTCATCTGGGGCATCGCTGGAAAGATGCTGGTTTCGCCGTCCCTTCGTCGACTCCATCTTCGTCCTGGGTCCTGTCTCTCTTGTATTCTCTTTTTCTTTCTTTCTTTCTCTCTCTCACTATCTTTCTTTTTTCTCTTTCTTTCTTTCTTCTCTCTCTCTCTCTCTCTCTCTCTCTCTCTCTCTCTCTCTCTCTCTCTCTCTCTCTCTCTCTCTCTCTCCTTTCCTCTCACTCACTCCCCATTTTAACCTCCCTTTCACTTTCCCTCTCTCCTTCCCCACTCCTTCCCCCTCTCTCCTTCCCTCCCTCTCTCTCCACCCTCCCTCCCTCTCCCTTCCACTCCCTCTCTCCCTCCCTCCCTCTCCAGCATCTGAATAGGCAATCGAGAAACTTTTAACCGATGCTTAAGTAATTCCTGGCCAACGGTGGAAGGAGCTCGTCCGTCTTCGGGAGGATCTTGGGGGATGTCGTCCCTTCCTTCGCATCGCATTTATTCTTCCGTCTCGGTGGTCGTCGTGGGTCGTCGTCGGTGGTCGTCGTGGGTCGTCGTCGTGGGTCGTCGTCATGGGTCGTCGTGGGTCGTTGTCGGTGGTCGTCGTGGGTCGTCGTCGGTGGTCGTCGTCGTGGGTGGTCGTCGTGGGTGGTCATCGTGGGTCGTCGTCCCGCCTCATGCGCGAGTGGGTCGTCTGCCGTCCCTTCGTCTCTGGGTCCTTGGTTCTCGCGTCTGCTGCTGGATCGTTTCTTTTCTCTCTTCTTCTTCGATTCTCCTTTCTTGGCTTTGCTTTCTTCTCTTTCCTCTTCCTTGGTTCTCCTTCTTTCGCTTTCTTTCTCCCGTTGGCTCCTTCCTTCGCTTTCTTCCTTCTTGGTTCTCCTTCTGGCTCCTTCCTACTCTCTCTTCTTCCTTATTCTTCTTTCGCTTTCTTTTTCCTGCTGGTTCTTTCCTTCTCTCTCTCCTTCCTTGGCTCTCCTTCTTTCGTTTTCTTTCTCCTGCTGGCTCCTTCCTTCTCTCTCCTCTCCCTTGGTTCTCCTACTTTCGCTTTCTTTTTCCTGCTGGCTCCTTCCTTCTCTTTCCTCTCCCTTGGTTCTCCTTGTTTCGCTTTCTTTTTCCTTATTGCTCCTCCCTTCTCTCTCTTCTTCCTTGGTACTCCTTCCTTGGCTCTCCTTCCCTCTCTGTTCTCCTTCCTGTTCGCTCCTTCTTTCGTTCTCTCTTTCTTTCGCTATCCCTCCTCCTCGTTACTTCTCATTATTCTATTACCATTGATTGCCAGTCATTTTACCACCAATAACAACTCACTGACACCAACTTCAACATCAATTTCATCACCATCACACTGCCTCCACTTGCAACTCCCTTCACCAACACCTCTAAAGACGACTCCACCAGCTGCTACGAACGGCAACTACAACTTTATCCCTTGCTACAACTCCACCACTACCGCCACCAGCAACACCGATTTCATTTCCAACAACTCCGTTACCACCACCACTAACAACACCAGTCTAATCACCAATAACGACAACTCCATCACTGCCACCACCACTTTCACCACCATCTCCAACTTCATCACCACCACTATCGACAACAAACCAAACAAAAACAATAAAAAATAGACCGTGCACAAAAGGTATAAATGAGAATAATTACACACAATATAAACAAAAACAACACGACCAGACGGCAACACCGCGAACGCCTCCGGATTCACGCGGATTCACGAACCCCGTTTTCGAACACGTAAACAGAAAAGCCACGTAATGCGCAAGGTCGAGGGCGTGGGGGTTCGTCGTGGGCGTAGTCAGCTCTTCAATGGGCGGCAGAGTTTAAAATGCAAACGTTTTTATTCAGGTTAATGAATAAATAGGGTATTCAAAAACAATAACGGTTCTGTAGTTTTCGTTTTTTTATGCAAATCCCGGAATATCATTAATCATAAAAGTATTCGTTATGGAAAACAATAGAGGATAAAAAAGAGGGGTAACTATACAAATACCCTTTTCAATCCTTGGGAAAAAATAATAGATGCGCATTATACAAAAGCCAAAATCAAAACAAAAAAGAGGAACAGTAATAAATATATTGCTATATATCCCAAATACAAAAAAAAAAAAATAATAATAATAATAATAAAAAAAATAAAAAAAATAAATAAATAATACACACACGACAATGACGATGGCGATGATGATCATAATGATGATGGTAATAATAATAGTAATAATAATTGCAATAATAATAATAATAATAATAATAATAATAATAATAATAATAATAATAACAATAATAATGATGATGATGATGATAATAGTAATAATAATCATTCTTATTATAAATATGATGATGATGATAGTATTAATAATTGTAATAATAATAATAATAAAAATAATAATAATAATAATGATAATAATAAAAATGATAATGATAATAATCATTCTTATTATAATGATGGTAACAGCAATAATAGTTGTAATAATAATAATAATAATAAAAATGATAATGTAATAATGATCATTCTTATTATAATGATGATGATGATGGCGATTGATAATAATGATAATGATGATAAGGATGATGATAGCAATAAGTAATTGTAAAATTAATAATAAAAATAATGATGATGATGATGAAAATTGATAATAATGATAATGATGATAACAGTAGTAAATAACCGTAAAAAAAACAATAATGATAATAATGACAGTAATAAAAACCATCATCATCCTACCGACAATGCTGATGATAACAACAACAAAACAACAACACACAACCAAACAACCCAACAACCCAACCAGACCACCTACCGACCCGCCCACAAGATATTCAGCATCGGAGCCTGCAGCCTGTCAGGTGCCGGCACTGAGGGCGTCGAGCGATAGATAAATTTCCCGGACTGATATCCCGGATGCACGGGACGCCCGCGCCACAATATCTTCTCGCAGATGGGCGTGCCGGGGAGAAATGGGAAGAAAAAGGGAATGAGAGGGAGGGAGACGAGGGAGAAAGGGAGAGGGGAAAAGGAGTGAAAAAAAAGAAAGGGGAGGGGAAGAAATGAGAGATAGAAATACACAGAGAAAGAAACACACACACACACACACACACAAAGACATAGACATACAGAGAGAGGGGGTAGTGGTGGAGGGAGGGAGAGAGGGAGTGGGACGGAAGAAGGGAAGGGAGGGATCGAGGGAGGGAGAGGAAGGGGAGGGAGGGAGGAGGAGGGAGGGAGGGAGGGAGGGAGGGAGGGAGG
>NC_091562.1:42511630-42526630 GCF_042767895.1 Penaeus vannamei
AATCTTTTTGGCTGAAATTTATTGGATATTCTTTGCTAGTATCGGCTAATTATGGTTCTCGTGTAAAAAAAGGCGGGATTTTGATAATTTTGTCTAATATATTCGCATATATATTTACTGATTAGCATTTTGGTCAATATTCAATCTTTTTTTTTCTATCTCTCTCTTCCTCTTTATTTTACTTATTTCTCTTCTTTACTCTCTCTCTCTCTCTTCCTCCCTCTTGTACCCTCACTCTCTTATTCCCTCTCTCTGTCCTCCTCTTAACACTCTCTCTCTCCCTTTTACTCTATATCTTTGTTCCCTAACTCTCCCTCACTCTCTTTCCATCTCTCCTCTGTCTCTCTCTTCTCCTCCTTTCCCCCTGCTCACTTCCCTCTCCGTCTCACCTTCCCTTCTCCTTTGCCCTCCCCCTCCCCCTACTCTCTCTCTCCCTCTCCCTCTCCCCTTCCCCTTAGCCTTCCCTCTCCTCTTCCGCTGTTCTCCCTCCATCTCCTTCCACTCCCTCTCCCTTTTTCTCCCCCACTGCCCCTTTCCTCTCCCTCTCCCTTTCCCTCTCCCCTTTCCCTCTCTCTCTCCCCCACTCTTCCTCCTCCTCCTCCCCCTCTCCCCTTCCATTCCCTCTCCCCCTCCCTTTCCTTCATGCCCTCTCCCCCTCTACCCTTCCCTCCCCCTGCTCCCCTTTCCTTCTCCCTCTCCCTCTCTCCCTCTCCCTCACCCCCTTTTGAAAGTCATTCCAATAGGCTGGGTCGAGGCCACAGGCGCCGGGCACAAGTTTGCACCCGAGATGTAGGTCCAGAATCCAAAGTTGTCCCGCTCCTGCAAAGTATCTCGGAGAGGAAGGAGGGAGAGAGGAGAAAGGGAGGGAGAGGGAGAGGGAGAGGGAGAAGGGAGGGAGAAGGGAGGGAGGGGGAGGGAGGGGGAGGGAAGAGGAAGGTGAGGAAGGGAGAGGAGGGAAGGGAGAGGGAGAGGAGGAGGGAGGTGGAGGGGTGGGAGAGGGAGGAGGGAGAGGAGAGGGGGGGAGGGAGGGGAGAGGGGTGGGAAAGGGAGGAGGGAGGGGTGGGTGAGGAGGGAGAGGGAGAGGGAGAGGAGGGGGAGGGGGAGGGTGAAGGAGAGGGGGGAGAGGGAGAGGGGGGAGGAGAGAGAGAGAGAAGAAGGAGGGTGAGGGAGGAGAGAGGGAGAAGGGGGAGGGGTGAGGGAGAGGGTGAGGGAGAGGAAGGGGGAGGGAGAGGGAGGGGAGAGGGGAGGAGGGAGGGGGAGCGAGAGGGAGGAGGGAGGGGGGAGGGAGGAGAGAGGAGGGGACGAGGGGAGAGAGAGGGGGAGAGGAAGAGAAGGGAGATAAGGATGGCAGATGCGGAGAGGGAGAGAGAAAAGGGGCGTGGAGAAGACTAGAGAAGGGGGTGGAGGGGAGCGAGGGAGGGATACGCTTTTACACGCATATGAGGCACACATTTAGCACAAATACATACATTTGTACATACAAATTTTGTATACACATATATATATATATATATATATATATATATATATATATATATATATATATATATATATATATAATAATGTGTGTGTGTGTGTGGGTGTGTGGGTGTGTGTGTGTGTGTGTGTGTGTGTGTGTGTGTGTGTGTGCATACATACATATATACAATATTTTGATTAGTAATGCCCATTTTTTTGTGTTTGTCCTGTTTTTATGCATGAAAATGCCATCCCCCCATCTCTCTCTGCTCTCTCTCTCTCTCTCTCTCTCTCTCTCTCTCTCTCTCTCTCTCTCTCTCTCTCTTTCTCATACCATATATATATCCCTCTCTCTGCTCTCATATGTGCACACATATGTGATATATATATATATATATATATATATATATATATATATATATATATATATATATATATATATATATATATATAATGTGTGTGCGTGTGTGATTGTGAATGTGTGTGTGTATGATTAATACATATGTATTTGTGTATTTGTCAACAATACCATCAACAATATCAACAACAATAATAGTAGTAATTATAACAGTAATAACAATAACAATAACAAAACAACAACAACAACAATAATAACAATAATAATAAAAATAACAATAACGTTAACACCGCCACCACCGCCACCAACAACAATAATAATAATAATCATAAAACAACAGTTTCAAATCGTCAGCATATCATTTATCATAATAAATATTAATGGCACAGCATGATCCCATCAAACGGATTATCCATTCTTCCTAATCCACAAAATTATAGCGTCATCGCATGTGTCACAACCATAATCAACTTGTAATAAAAACAGCTGATCGTTTAATGATGATATTATCCCTAGTATTATAGAGTGGTATCAAAGGTTTCTTTATACTTTTGAGATATTACAAAGCTAAGAGAGATATTCTGTAAAGTTTAATTTTTTTTTTTTTATGTTTTTCGTTTTATCTACTGATTTTGTGATAGATGATGCGGATGATGTAATACGGGTGGTGATGATTGTGGTGATGATATTGATGACGTGGTGGCGATGATAATGATAATGATGACGATAAGGGTGGTGGTGAAACGATAATGATGATGATAATACGATAAAGTTGAAGTGATGGTATTGATGATATTGATGACATGGTGGTGATGGTAATGATGGTGATGCTCATGATGGTGGTGATGGCTGTTGGTGATGCTGATGAAAATGATGGTGGTGGTGATGATGATAATGATGATGGCGATGATACTGATGATGGTGATGATGACAAATTATGGTGGTTCATGGTGATGATGGCGATAATGGGATAAGCGATGATACTGCATGGTGGTGAAAGTAAGCCGACGATTATGGTGATGATACTGACGTTGGTGATGATTAGTGATGGTGATACTACAGTGGTGATGATGATGACGATGATGATGACAGTGGTTATAATTCCACATAAAGCACGCAGTTCATCTTTTTCCTTTCAAAAAAAAAAAAAAGTTTAGCTAATCGGCAAGCCACAGCGTTATCTATTTAACGACCGTTAGGAGACTCGACCTTATCAAATGAGGTCGTTAGTAAATGCTCAACAGGTGAATTGCCCATCAGCGAGAGCAGCCGATGGTTTTCAATTCGCGACCCTAATGAACTTGTCCAGCTGCGCCTCCCTTGCTCGTGCCTGGGGTGTCGTTGCACACGCGACTCTCGGCCTTATGGAAACCACGCTGTTGGCACGGTTATGAGGTTCGTGAGGTGGGACCTACGTCGTTCCTGGGCGGTCATGAGGGGGCAGCGAGGGTCGTCTGGTCAGTAGGTGAGCCCCAGGAGCTGACCCAGTGTGGCATCGGGTCAAGTTATCGTTCAGCTGGAGGGGGAGTCAGCTGTTCGAAGGGTTGGTCCCGGGTGACACGCACGCACGCACACCCACCCACCCTGGGCGGTTTAATTCCCCTCCTCCGAAAACAAAGGCCCAGCACTCCGCTACACTCACCTTTCCCATGCAGGAGCGGGATTCATCGCCAGTCGCAAATAATCCAGCATATGTTGTCCGTACGCGAGAGGGAAACACAGGGGAAACGAGGAGATGCACCCATGCCACTGATCACACTACGAACACTGACTTTCCTGCTGCCACCTATACGCTCATGCCATCTGGTGAACGCCGGCTGAGTTACGGCACGGGAGGCGAGGCGGTCACATGGTCGCCCGCGCCCAGCGCCTCGGAAATCGTCTTCATCTCGCCCCTCGTTTGGCGCTCCTGATAACTTTCCCGTATCTCTAACATTAACAGCATATTCAGCGCTTTTTGTGATAGATAGGTGGTTAAAAATAAAAACCGTGGTCGATATGCACATGGTGTTTTTCTTTTTTTTGGATAAGTCAGTACGCAATTTCTAAATGGTTCGGCCTTCACGGCACCATAGATATATGGTTCGTCATAGAAAACGAAAACAAAGCGCCAAAGAAAACGTGTACCAAAGTTTGAGGTGGCTAACTAAATAGCAAATCGAAGAGTTTTATTTAATTTCTGCATTTTATCGTCAGTATATTTACAATGAAGACCATACTGTTAATACTTAGGAACGTAGAAGAGAAGGGCGACAGCATAATCCTCTCTTTCAATTACAAGCAAGAATTTATATCTTATCCAAACTATACAGATATACAAGAAATACATTACATTCTAAATTATTTTTGTTTCTTTTATTTCATATGTTGTCTACGGTTGATGTAGACTGACATGTGTACCTATTATGGGTGTGAAAAGTATAAATGTATATATTTATATATATATATATATATGTATGTATGTATGTATGTATATATATATATGTATATATATAAATATATATATATATATATATATATATATATATATATATATATATATATATTATGTGTGTAATATACATGTGTGTCATGTGTGTGTGTATATACATATATACATACATATATATATATATATATATATATATATATATATATATATATATATATATATATGTATAAATGTAATGTGTGTAATGTCTGTGTGTATGTGTGTGTGTGTGTATATATACATATATACATATAAATATATATATATTTTTATATATATATATATATGTGTATTATATAATATATATATATATATATGTATATATATATACATATATGCATATATATATGTATATATATGCATATACTCTTTATATATATATATATATATATATATATATATAGTATACATATATATATATATATATATATATATATTTATATATATATATATATATGTATATATATGTGTATATGTGTGTGTGGCGTGTGTGTGTGGCATATGTAGTGTGTGTTTTTGTGTGTGTGGCCGTGTGGCATTATTATTGTGTGTGTTTGTGTGTGTATGTCTGTGTGTTTATATATATATACTATATATATTATCTATATATACTTTTCTATATACACACACACATGTACACATATATATATATATATATATATATATATACAGATTTTGCATATCATCTTATATTTAACCTTTATTTATTAATTTATCTATTTATTATATTTATATTTATTCATGTTACTATTATATTTATTTTTCTATTTATATTATTTATTGTATTCATTTATACACACACACACACATATATATATGTATAAATATATATATATATATCTTTTATCTACTATATATATATATATATATATATATATATATATATATACTATAATTTAATGTGCGGCGTGTTGGTATTTTGATATAAGAAGAGAGACAGATATATGAACATGGAATTAATAGCCATTCATAGGAAGATAAAAAACAGAGAGAGACGGTTAGACAGATAGCTACTTAAATAGATAGATAAGTAGACAGAGCTAGATAAACAGACAGACAGACAGTAAGAGAAAGAGAGAGAGAGAGGGAGAGAGAGAGAGAGAGAGAAAGAAAGAAAGAAAGAAAGAAAGAAAGAGAGAGACAGAGAGTATAGAGACACAGAGACAGAGAGAGAAACAGAGACAGACAGACACAGAGAGAGAGACAGAGTGAGAGCGAGAGACAGACAGACAGAGAACAAGAATACAGGCAGAGAGAGAGAGAGACAGAGACAGAGACAGACAGAGAGAGAGAGAGAGAGAGAAACCGGGTCTCCTCCCGCCGGGCGCCGAGTAGCCACGTCCCCGAAGACACTTTTAAGTCTCGGAAAATGGCCTCCTGGGAATCTTCAGGCAATAACCGTTAAATGGGAGGTTCTTAGTCCAGTAAATTCTTCTTAATACCTGAATGCACAAGGGCGTCTATTCCTGCAAGTGCCTGGTGCCTCTCCCGCCGTGCTGTGCCCCGCGTCGAACCGAGGAAAGGGGTTTCTTAGTGTGGGGTTTCTTGTTCTTTGTGGTACGAACTGCAGCAAATTTCGTGTGGGATTTTCTTTCCTTTCAATCTAAATGGGAAGACTTTTTGGTAAGTCCCTTATACATGTGTTTGTGTATGTTTTTACTACTGTGTGTAAGTAGTGTATAAAGGCTATTTGTAGATCATGTTGTACACTTTTGTACACACCTGTATATGTCATGTATGTGTGTGTGTCGTAATTTGTGTGTGCTTGGGCGTGCATGTGTATGTATGTGTTGTGTGTATTGTGAGCGATCTGTGTGTATGTATGTGTTTGTGTGTGCTTAGGCGGGTGTGTGTATGTATGTGTTTGTGTGTGCTTGGGCGTGTGTATGTGTGTATGTATGTGTTTGTGTGTGTGTACATCATATACATACATATATTTCATTTCTTTGCCTTTCTTTCTTTCCTTTTTTTGTCCTTAATTTCACCGAATATTAGTTTTATCACTATTTCTTCTTCAGCACACTTAGAGTATGTTTGTTTGTTTGTGTTTGTAAAGTCACGTGATGGATAATAAACGGACGCTTGCAGGTTTGTGAAACTCATTAAAGAATATGCATTTATTCGGATTCTAAAACGTCTCTTTTCTAATTTTATTGATAGAATGCTAAATCTTTCTTTACATTCCTTTTCGTTGTGTAATGAATTTTTTTTCTTTAAGTGAAATTGTATCAGCATCTTGTAGAGTGATTTCGAACGATCTGTATGAAAAAAGTTCACTAATTTGAAGTCAATAATTCATAAATTTTTGTTCATATCTCTTTGGTGTCTGAGTTACTATGTATATCCACTATAGAAGATTTGATTGAATTTACAAACACACAAACACACACACACATATATGGATATGTATATATGTATATATACATATATATATATATATATATATATATACATATATATATATACATACATATATATATATATATGCATATATATATATATATATATATATATATATATATATGTATATATATATATATATATATATATATATACATATATATATATGTATATATATATATATATATATACGTTTATATATATATGTATATATATATATATATATATATATATATAATATATATATATATATATATATATATTTATATAGCACACACACACACACACACAAACACACAAACACACAAACACGCACACACACATACGCACACATGTATATATATATATATATATATATATATATATATATATATATATATATATATACATATATATATATATATATACACATGTATATATATATATATGTATATATATATATATATATATATATATATATATATATATATATATATACAATCTACACATACAAACACACACACACACACTCAATGAACATACACAAACAAACACAATTACACAAATTTAGTGATAATAGCTGCATTAATCATCACAACAATTACATGGATGGAAATCAAAACACAAACAATATTTTTCCTATGTATTTATTTTTTTCATATCGTACCAATATAGAAAACAGAGTACAAACACTAAAATGGAAACCTACTTGTATTTCAAATTCCTTTTTTTTCAGTTTTATTTCTGCAAATGTGATCTTTATTGCAGATCATCAGTTCAATCCACACCAGAGCTATTATTTAAAGGAATTGTAAGCGGTAATTTATTTTTCCTTTTTTTATTTTTGGAACTGATACCTACACATTAAAAGGAAATAATTATGAAAACATGACATTTTTTAAAGCTTCTGACAGTCAATAAGTAGATGATATTGCAATAGGATTTATATATACCCGAAAAAAACAGTAATTACTATTGACATGGACATAGAACATGTACATATATATACTGTTTATATATATTTTTTTTATTTATCTTTCATACATTATCTGAAAAAGAGTATGACTGATTTTTTTTTTTTATAATTCCTCGGACAAGATATGGAATTAATTCGATGTCATATCATCAGAATTAAGAGAGCAATTTCCTTTGACGAATTTTGAAGATGCGGTAAAAAAAAAAGTGTCCATCATATATTTTGCATTTTAGAATTACTCAATTTCCTTTATATATCTCACGACATTTGCTATCAATGGGCTCTCCTCATTAATTGGAAATTCTGATTGCTTTGTTGTCAGTATTGTCAAAGTAAATTACACAGCTGTCATAGTAAAAGCAAACAGATACATCAATATATATTTTTTCACAGAGACAGTATATGGAATGTATAGTAAGTTTCCAGGTTTTTATCCCCATCATGTAAACTTTCTAAGAAAATATTTATTTGTTTATCATACAGGTTTTAAAGGACATAATCTTACGGTAAATGATAATATGTCTTGTCATTCTTTAGCTCAAATATTAGCAGTAAATCAACAAAGAAAATATAATAGCATACACAAACCACAATATTTTTTCTTTTTTGATATACCTACATATGAAAGTTTTCCAAAACGTTAAGAAATCATACGTATTTTCTCTCCTATCAATATAAGAAAAAAAAATTACAAACTCTAACGTAGAAAACTAAAAAAAAAATCTTTAAATTCTATTTTCTATTCTTAGATTAAAAACAATTGAAAAAATAATGCCTGCGGTCTCTCATATTTATTCCACGTGGCTCTATTTCACAAAACAGAACACACAACCGATAAATGGCACACTTACATCCCGTGAGTGTAAGTAGACAGTACATATATCTTCATGATAAATAGACAGATATATATGAGACTTAATAAACAGACGTTTAAAAAATAATCACGTAGATTTCAGTGCAGACTTCAAGAAAGCAGATTCTAAAAGGGTGCTTATTTTCCCCCCTTTCTTTCTTTCTTAGAATTAAAAAGGAACAAGACTCTATAAAACTAAATAAGTAACTCTTGGATGTTCTTTGCACATAGTTCTTCAACCACACTTATTGACAACCAGCATATAAATACATTGCACATGGAACAATACACTTACGTACTACACATTTCTTAGGTTCACTGGCTTTTCTTTCTCAACGAAAACGTCGAAGTTCTTTGGTTGTTTTATATATACAAATATCTTACTTAAAAACAAAGGAATACTGGTGTGTTCCCTCCTGCAGAAGGGAGCGAGGTAAAGACAATGTTCCCAGAACATACTTCTTGGTGAGCCTCCTCTCGGGGGTCCTTTCCTGCGGCAGAGACTCTTCGGGGAGGAAGCGTCGGGGGGTCCTCCGCGTCGGGCTTCCTTGGTAACAACGTATGGCAGTATTGGAGTGAACTGAAGAGAGAAGATTCGAGGATTGGGGCGTCCGGGAGTCCTCCAGGATTGGGTGATTGGCCCCCCTTTCCTTCGGGGCCTCCTCCTCCTTCTCCTCCTCCTCGACGCCCTTTAGACGGCCTAGACGAGCAGGTTGTTGGCCCCGGCGTTGACGTTGGCCGCGACGCTGTCCGTGGAGGCGTCTCGGGCCATGATGACGTCCATGGTGTTCTCGTGGGGCAGGTTGGCCGAGCCGGAGCGCTGGCAACACTGCTCCCGCGAGGTCCGTCTGCCCCAGGTGATGAGCCACACCACGGCCTGGGGGAGGGGGGAAGGATTTGGCTCTCAGGTTAAAAGAATCCTACTAAGACCACATCATATTTGGTGACTTATTCTATTGCCTCGTATTACTCATGATAGTTACTTGGTCACTTGGCCACAGGTGGAGAGAGAGGAGAGAGAGGGAGGAGAGAGGGAGGGAGAGAGGGAGAGAGGGAGAGAGAGAGAGAGAGAGAGAGGAAGGGAGAGAGAGAGAGAGAGAGAGAGAGAGAGAGAGAGAGAGAGGGAGGAAGGGAGGGAGAGAGAGAGAGAGAGAGAGAGAGAGAGAAATAGAGAGAGAGAAGAGAGACATAGAAACAGAAAGGTACAGACACAGAGAGGGAACAACATAAAGAAATCCCTTGATCATAATCTCCGCTATTAAGGTACGTTTTGCTCGGTGCAATCATCGCCCAACGATGGCGATGAAACAGCTGATCTCGTCTAAATACTCGCTAAAGCTTTTTGAAGCAGAGGGCTGTTGTTGTACAGCTCAGAACGATCGTCTGATTAGGCTCCAAATAGCCACGCGGATGGGGTTTGAACAGAATTACAGTCGCAAACAATCATTTGACCTAGAGTGTCTCTGTCACCATAGCTCCCAGGTTTTCTGATGAAGAGGATGAGATCCTTGTGGAGGACTTATTCATGCAATCAACTGCCGAAATAATCCCTCTTCTTTCCTCCATTCAATCATCAAATGTTTCTTAGCCCTTTTTCCCTCGTACATTTGGAAAATAACTTCATCTTCGATCTCTTCAGCTAGAAGATATTTAATTAACCACCTTATATTTCTACTCCGTTTGCTCAAAGCCATTTTATCGCGACATCATACCTTCTTCGAGATACTTTCGCCACGTCAAAAATCGCACAGACACTGATAAGCAAAATGGCACACCCGCTACTATCTTGCAGCGACAATCATCGTAGAGCGGTAAGTAATATTGAAAGAATATCGAGAGCGAAAAAAAAGAGGAAGAGGCAACTAGAGCAAACAGCTGAAGAAAAGAATTAATGAGGATAAGAAATGAGGGCAAAGAGGGAGGGGAATCCCAGGAATTACATATCTTTGGGAGGCAGAAAAAGAAAGAAAGAAAGAGAGGGAGAGAGGAGAGGGAGAGAGAAAGAGGTGGTTGTGATGATCGCACCGAGCAAAACGTCGCTTTACCAATATTAGTATTACTAGTGGTAAGACACATCCACAGAGAACAAAAACAAAGAATGTCACGTCAAGATCTTCAAATTTCAACCCCTCTTCGCGATCCAACCCATCACCCTCCCCTTCCCACCTCTACCCCCCCCTCCCTACCTTCCCCACCGCCCGCAGCCCTCCTCCCATCACCCGTTCCTCCTTACCTCCACCCATCTCCCTCTCTTTCCCCCACCCATCATCACCCTTCACCTCCACCTCTCACCCTCAACCTGTTACATTCCCCCCCCACCCTTCACCTCCACTTCTCTGCGCTCCCCCTCTTCCACCCATTACCCCCTCTCTACCTCTATCACCACCACATTACCATCCCCACCCGTCTTTCCTCTTACTACCCGCTTCCTCTTCTCTCTCCTCCCGCCTTCCCTCCCTCAGTCCCAACAGCGCAGCCTCCTCCGTCTCCCTAACCCTTCTTTCCACCCACTACCGCCTACCGCTATCAACCCTCTCCTCTCAGCACGCCAACCCCACCACCCTTCCCTCCGACACCTCACCTTCCCTCCAGCCACCACCCATCCTTCTACCAACCCAGCTCAGACACCCACCTGCCATCCGCTTTCCCTCCACCCCTTCACCGGTGACCCACCCACCACCTCTTCCCTCCACCTCTCTCACGCTGCCACACCCACCTTTCCCTCCACCACTCACCCACCCCACCCACCTACCTTCCCTCTCTCACCCCATCCCACACACCCACCCACCTCTTCCCACCACCCCATCCCTCCACACACCCTTCCCCCACTCCACCATCCCCCTCTCCCACCCATCCCTCCACCCCCTCCCCCCACCGTACCTGCATCAGCGGACTGAAGATAGGTGCAGCCAGACAAACAAAAGGGCACGCGTGAGCCTCGAAAGGTTGTTCCCAGTCGAGGATCAGGCGTATGTAGCCGAAGCTGCCCTTCGGGTGTGGTGCACCATGTCGCATAACCGCCGCCCAGTACACGAGGGTGAAGGCGGCGTAGATGAACATGAACACGAGCGGCAGGTAGAAGTGCATGATGCGGACGGGGCCGGCGGCGATCAGGAGGTCGAGGATAACGTAGACGGAGTTGATGATGTGGACCTCGGCGTTGAAGCCGTAATACTGTGAGACTCTGTCAGAGAGAGGGGAGGAGGAAGTTATTTTTGGAAATTTTTTGAAGTGTCAATTTACAGAGGGGAGGGAAGGAGGGGTATTAAGAGGAGGAAGGGGGATGGTTTTTTTTGAAATTATTCAGGAGGAGGGAGGGAAGAGGTTGGTTTTTTTTGGGGGAAGGAAGATTAGTTTTTTGGGGGGAAGGAGGGGTTAGTGATTTTTGGGGGGAGCTGGGGGAGGAGGGAAGAGAGTTCAGTTTGTTGTTTTTTGGGGAGAGGGAGAGAAGGGGGATGTTGTCACAGGGGGGTGTTGTGGGGGGAGGGAGGAAGAGAGGTTCGAGTTTTTTTTGGGGGGAGGGAAGGGGGTTGGTTTTCTTAGAGGGAGTATTGAGAGGAGGGGTGGAGTTTTTTTGAAATTATTGAGGGGAGGGAGAGGGAATAGGATTTTTTTTGGGGGGAAGGGAGGGAGTTAGTTTTTTGAAGGTATTAGGGTAGGTGGGAAGGGGAAAAGAGGTTAGTTTTTTTTTTGGGGGGAAGGGGAGTGAGTTTTTACAGAGGGTATTGGGAGGGAGGGAGGGAAGGGAGGTTGGTTTTTTGGAGAGGGTAAATTAGGGAGAGGGAGGGAAGGGATTAGTTTTTGGGGGGAGTATTGGGGGAGGGAGGAGGAAGGGGGTTAGTAAATGGTTTTTTGGGGGAGTGGGGGAGGGAGGGAAGGGGGGTTAGTTTTTTTGGGGAAGGGGGCAGAGGGAGGGAAGGGGAGTTAGGTTTTTTTTTAGGGAAGGGAAGGGGTGTTGGTTTTTAGAGAGTGTTAGTGGGAGGGAGGGAAGGGAGGTAGCGTTTTTAAGGAGGGGGTTATTGGGTGTGGGTGGGAGGGAAGGAGGTGTTTTTAGGGGAATTATTGGGGGAGGGGAGGGAAGGAGGGGTTAGTTTTTTTTTGGGAGGTATTAGGGGGGAGGGAGGGAAGGAGGGTTAGTTTTTTTTTTGGGGGGTATTGGGGGAGGGAGGGAGAGGGGATTGAGTTTTTGGGAGTATTGGGGGGAGGGGGAGGGAAGGGAGGTTAGTTTTTTAGGGGGGGGAACCGAGGGGAGAGGAGGGAAGGAGGTTGGATTTTTTTGGGGGGGTATTAGGGGGGAGGGGAGGAAGGGGATTGGTTTTTAGAGGGGGTATTGAGGAAAGGAGGGAAGGTTTTTTTTGGAGGGGGTATTGGGGGGAGGGAGGGAAGGGAGGGTTAGTTTTTTGGGGAAGTGCAATGGGGGGGGGAGAAGGAGGAAGGGGGTTAGTTTTTTGGGGGGGTATTGGGGAAGGAGGGAAGGTTTTTTTTTGGAGGGGGGGTATTGGGGGAGGGAGGGAAGGGAGGGGTTGAAGTTTTTTTTGGAGGTATTGTAGGGGGGAGAGGAGGGAAGGGGGTTAGTTTTTTGAGAGGTATTGGGGGGGAGGGAGGGAAGGGATGGTTAATTTTTTTAGGAACATTGAGGGGAGGGAGGAAGGGGGTTGGTTTTTGCTGGGGGAGCCATTGGGGGAGGGAGGGAAGGAAGGGGTTGATTTTTTGGGGGAAGGGGGAGGGAGGGAAGGAGGTTCTGAGTGTTTTTTGGGGAAGAAGGAGGGAAGGAAGAGGTTAGTTTTTTTTTAGAGGGGGTAATGGGGAGGAGGGAAGGGGGGTTCATTGATGTTTTGGGGTATAAGGGAGGAGAGGTAGGGGGTTGACTTTTTTTGGGGGGTATTGGGGGGAGGGAGGGAAGGGGTTAGTTTTTTTTTGGAAATTGTATTGGGGGAGGAAGGGAAGGGGATTGGGTTTTTTAGGTGTTATTTGCTGGGAGGGAGGGAGGGAAGGGGGGTTAGTTTTTGGGGGTATTGGGGGGAGAGGGAGGGAAGAAGGGGTTAGTTTTTTTTGGGGGGTATTAGGGGGAGGGAGGGGAAGGGGGGTTAGGTTTTTAGAGGGGTATTGGGGGAGGGAGGGAGGGGGTTGTTGATTTTTGGGGGGGGAGTGGCGGGAGGAGGGAAAAGAGGGGTTAGGTTTTTTTTTTGGAGGGGAGGGAAGGGGGTTGGTTTTTTTGGGGGGTATTGGGGGGGGAGGGAGGGAAGGGGGTTAGTTTTTTGGGGGGTATAGGGGAGGGAGGGAAGGGGGGTTGGGTTTTTTGAGGGGGAGAAGGGAAGGAGTTGTGGCTGGTAGTTTTTTTGAAATTATTGGGGGAGAGAGGGAAGGGGTTAGTTTTTTTGGGGGGGTATTCAGCGATCAGGAGGTCGAAGGGAGGTAACGTAGACGGTGTTTTGGGAGGTATTAGGGGCGGATCGGAGGGAAGGGGGGATTTGGATTTTTTTAGGGAGTATAGGGGGGGAGGGAGGGAAGGGGGATTAGGTTTTTTTTAGGGGAGGAAGGGGTTAGTTTTTTGGGGGGAGTATTGGGGGAGGAGGGAAGGGGGTTGGACTTTTGGGGGTATTGGGGGGAGGGAGGAAGGGGGGTTAGTTTTAGAGTGGGGGGAGGAGGGAAGGGGAGTGGACTTTTTTTTTAGGGGGTGTGAGGGGGAGGGAGGGAAGGTTTTTTTTTTTTGGGAGGGGAGTGTAGAGGGACGGGGAGGGAGGGAAAGGGAGGGTTGGTTTTTTTTTAGGGGGGGTGGGAAGGGGAGTTAGTTGTTTTTTAGAAATTATTGGGGGGAGAAGGAGGAAGAAGGAGTTGGTTTTTGGAGAGAGTCAACTGGGAGGGAGGGAGGGAAGGGTTGAGTTTTTTTGGGGGGTATTCGAGGAGGGAGGGGGAAGGGGGGTTAGTTTTGGAGAGTGTGCTGGGGGGAGGGAGGGAGAAGGAGAGAAGGGGGTTGGTTTTTCTTTTGGGGGGGGGGGTATTGGGGGGGAGGGAGGGGAGGGAGGGGGATTATTATTTCCATTTTTTGGAGAAGGGTGAGGTCTTGTTTCTTCTCCTTTGGACATTTTTTGTATTTGATTTTAAATTCTTATTTTTTCTTTTTCTTTATGTTATTTGTTTATTTGTTATTGGTGTTTTGGTCATGAGTAGTATTAGTGATAATAGATGGGTTTTCATTATTGCATTATTATTATTATCATCATTACTATCATTATTATCACTATATACATACACACACACACACACACACACACACACACACACACACACACATATATATATATATATATATATATATATATATATATATATATATATATATATATAGAGAGAGAGAGACGTGGGAAAAAGAGAGAGAGAGATATTATATATATATATACATACCCATATACTCTTTATACTGTATATATATATATATATATATATGTGTGTGTGTGTGTGTGTGTGTGTGTGTGTGTGTGTGTGTGTGTGTGTGTGTATTTGTG